>NW_008593290.1:7250-8379 GCF_000691845.1 Merops nubicus | reverse complement strand
ACCCCCTCCCACCCACCCCCCTAAGGGAAAGTAACCAGATACAAGCATCCATTTCTCTGCCTTGCAATCTGGCATCACTATTCTGGAGGTGGGAGATGCTGCTAATGGGTGAAGGTAAGAGGGGAAACTACGTTCATAAGCAACTAGGGAAATTGTATGAGGAACCCTTAAGAACACAGCTTCATTTCTAGCTTCAGAAGACCCTCCTCCTAATTCCTCCCAACAGAGAGAGGGAAAACAGAAGGAAGTCTCTAGGTTGGGTTTATCTGATAGCCTGAGAGCTAGCTGTAAGTTTAACACTGTATTCAGTCACCTGGGCTCAAATGTAACAGAATAACTTTGCCAGATCCTACATTTTGCCACCTCTCAGGTGATAAATGGTCACTTGGGAGCAACCCACCACTCAGTCATTCACAACAGTCTCTGGGCTTTTGCAAAGATTTGATTTATTCTGAAGGATGGCACTGATCAGAGAACCACTGAAGCAGGTTCCTTGTAGCTTTATGCTTCCGTGCCATCAGACTCTACCAAAAAAATTGGTTGAAGTACCTTATGTCTGATCTGTAAATCAGATGTGGTGACCACATTGTTACGTATACTGAACTCCTGAGCAGGAGTGGAGAAGGAGATGCTGGTGTCTTCTCTCGGGTGTCCAGTGACAGGACACAAAGGAATGACTTAAAGCTCTGCCAGGGGAAGTTCAGATTGGATATTAGGAAAAGTACCTTACTGAGACGGTGGTAAACTACTTGAACAAGTTCCCCAGGGAAGTGGTCATGGCCGCAGGCCTGATGGTATTCAAGAATCGTTTGGACACACATAGTTTCACCTTTAGGTTGCCCTGTGAGGACTGGATGATACTTGCGAGTCCCTTCCAGCTCAGGATATTCTGTGATTTGAGGGTTTGAAGAGCTCTCCAGCTCTTCAAAGGAAAGAAAGATCCACGTAAGTGCCGGTTATCTGTGTTCATACTACTCGAAACAAGTGTACCTCTGTTCTTTTCCGCCATTTTCCCATGTGCATAACTGAACCTGGTCATGTCAGTAAAGACAGTATCCCACTGAATATACCATAAAGAATCTAATTATAATATTTCATGTGTTTTCAGTTATTCAAGTGAAAATTCATT
>NW_008593290.1:0-7219 GCF_000691845.1 Merops nubicus | reverse complement strand
AATCATCTTTTTCTATACATTGGTTTTCATATATGTATGTTTGTTTGTTTGTTTGTTTAAAATTACTCTACCATAATAGACACTAGTACATTCAATATTTGTATCTTTGAGAAAAAAAAAAAATAGGGTAAATTATCTGGTAGAACCACTTCTGATTTTATGGAAGAAAGTTTATTCTGAACTTTAAAACATTTTCCCAGTGAACAACTGCAGCAATTATGATAGATGCCTTTGTTTAACACAAAAATCAGGTTTATGAATTAAATGCCCACTCTGACATTAGCCCAGAAGCATTCTTGTTCTTTGATCACCTTGCTTGTTACAATCTCAATGTAGAAAGGGAAGGAAATAACTTATCTGGCAATAATTTGAAGCCACTAAAAGATGTAGAGCTGGCAATCAAAAAAGATTGACAAATGACAATAAATTTTTTCTATCTCTTTGAAAATAACACAGAAGCAACAGTTTACCTTTCTAACTGATTCCACCCGGTAGGTGGGCATCTTCTTGCCTTCTGCTGTATTTCTAAGTCAAAAGCCTTTGTAGAATTCACTAGTGCAACATTCAACTAATGAAAAATTATGGACATAAATCAAGAACTATATGAGAATAAATTAATCCTTTTTCAATAGTTTTCCATATTCAATCAGTTTTGTGGCTTCAGAGTATCAGGCCTTACCTCACAATAGTTTCAGCCTTTTTCCAGAGAGCTTCTAGTTGAGTAACATTTTTTCTGCTTGCTTGGCAAAATAGGTATTTGGCAGTTATGTCCTCATTTCAACAGCTGCTTAATGTTCAGGCCAAGGGAAGAGATGAAAGAGCACATTAGAAAGAAGGTACTTCCTCTTTTACACTAGAACTGACTGAAAAGAGGCAGGGAGGATGAGTTTCAGCTTAACTGATGCAACTGCTGGAAACCATTTTCCTTCATGTTGCTTCATGTAGTAACCAGATTTTAAGTATGCCCATCTTGGGTAAGAGAGAAGCCAGGTTGCACGGTTTTTCAAGAATGGACCTGGTCTGTCCTTCATGATGGATGTGGTCCTTCTGTCCTTTCCTCTGAACCACTGCAGGGGATTTGCCAATGAAGGGAGGGACACTCAGAAGGTACTAGTGATTGGCTTATCATCATCTTATGCTTCAATGCTCCTGCAAAGTCTTAAGGCAGGATTCTACCTTAGATATCTGTGTTCCTAGATCATTCTTGCCTCCTAATTTACTCCTGAAGTGTGTCTGATTTCCAGAGGACTCAGCAAAATGCGTAAAATGTGTATTGGGGTCGTTATTCTCATATGCCACATGTGTGGTTTACAGCTGCCTGCAGTAGGTAGCACAGTAACAGACTCCTGCATGAACTGCCTTTAATAAAAAAATGCAGAATTCAACACAGAAACTTAAAAATTTTCAGTACTGCCCAGGAGACAAAATATCTTAGTTCTGACTAGAACTTTACAAGCTAGAGCATATGGACAGGTCATATGGCAACCTTGGAGAAAAAGAATTAGAACAACACTATTTTAATTCCACGTGTCTTGGTGCAAGCAGTTTACTGACCTTCATTTGCACTGTCCATGAAATAAGCATAAATAAAACGTATCTTACAAAGTCACTGAGGTGTAGAAGAGTACCACTCCCGAAAATCCTTTATATTATTTATATCATACTTTACTAGCATTTAGCATGAAATTGATTCTCAAGCTGTTCCTGGATTTTGCATAAACTTGGTTTCCAACATATTTTTATTCTTCTGTTTAATTCTTTTTTGTCTATTTACTTTAAAACTTGCTCTTCCAGATGAATTTTCAGCCAGGAGTGCCATGAAAATGGATATGTTTCTTGTTTTCTGACTGTGATACAGTTAGCTGTGCAAACTCAATGTTATGTTAATGGGAACTTTGCCACTCAGAGTGGACAGCTACTACACATTTGGCTTCTGTTATTTAGTGTGGATGTTCTTTTTCTCCTTAAGACACTATTGCAGTAAAGCATAAACACCATGAATAGAAATATAGAATTTCAAAGAAATTCACATAAACATTTTAGGTTTTAGCTCTGTTTAAAATAGCATGTGCTTTTATCTATCATACCTCTAGTTACCCTTTTATCAGGCTTCAGGCACATGATATATTAAGGAAATAAGTAAGTTTCTCAAGGGTGACCCTACTTTTAGTCAGGGCATAGGGAGAAAGATATTTCAAGTATTTGTCACATCCTTAGGTCTCCCTTATTTTAAGTTTAATTTATACTATCAAAAGAAAGAGCTATCCCAGGCAAGAGTCAGAGCAGCCAGAGCTGGTAGAGCACTTACATGAGTATACCTATTTATAATAGCTTGGTGTGCTCCTCGCATGTATGTGCAATGCAATCTAGGAGAATGTAGAGGAGACTCATTTATGTATTCTGACTAGCATTACAGTCCAGGGATGGATCTTGTGAATGTACCAGACTTCTGGGTCCATCTGTTTCGCTGGAATTTCAGCGAAAATTAAATCAAGTCCAAAACCATGTTTGGAAAACTTGCCCATTGTTATTGTTTTGCTTTTCCACTACCACTGCGAGAATTTTTATACACAGACTAGTCATGCTGCTGTATTTGTGAAGACAGCAGCTGTGCTTAGTAAAAAAAATATTAAAATTAACATTTAGCTACTATCAAAGTAAACAAAATCACTTTAGTGATTTAGTTGGCTGTAAGCAGGGACAGTATTGTCTTTTTCTATGCAACATTTAAACTCTTATCAGATTGGGCATCTACTGCAACATACTCAGTTTATGAAGTAGAACCACTGTGATGCTAAAAAAGTTATGGATGTGAAATACGTTTTAAGAATATATATGCCTAGCACTCAAATTCAAGTGTGTTGTAAACAATGGGGTTACAGATTTAATTAAAATGACAAATTCTAAGTATGCAGTCCTGCAAAACAGCTAGGCATTGAATTTGCCTTTAAATTTCATGTAGCAAACAATTTGCTGGGTATGTGCCTAAAAAAATCCGCATTGAGTTTTAAAGCTAGGATTCGTTTATTTTTAACTTACAGAAGAAATCTGTAAATCAGTGATTTTTTTTTTATTTCTAATTTACATTTTAAGAGGTGTTTCTGTTCTAAATGTTATCTTAGCCTTTTTCTTTTGTTCCTCTCATTCAGAAGAAGCAATGAAGTTAGATGAAGCTGATATTCCATGTGATCTTCCAGTTATCATGCAGTCATATGCTAAAGCATCTTAGGGATGATTTATGCTCCCTGCTGCCCTAGGCTTGAAGAAGGATTAGCAGTCATGCAAGCCTGCATAGTGGTTTTCTTTTACTGACAAGTCTCCATTAGGTATTACATTTAAATGCTCATTTATTTCACTTGCTAGCCTGAGGTAGTAGTGAATTGTGGTTACTGTTACTACTGTGTCAGAGGGCACTTTTCATCACAGTGCTCCTTATGCTGCACCCAGTAATGTGCCAGCCTTTTTTTGTCAGATGTGGATATAATGTAATATTTTGTCAACCACAAAGAACTGTTGCATATTATAATAATTTATAACCATATTTTAAAACATACCTCCTCAACCAGAGTGTGTAAACTTGAGTTTCTCAGGACACAGAAACATTTGTCATATTTTGATTGCACTTCAAAATCTGGAGGGGCGTGCATGTGGAGGTGTGTGGTGGGGTTGTGTTCAGTCTGTATGGAGACGGTTTCTGCAGCCTGTCTTAGATAATGTCACAAGGTTTTTCTTGGACAGCCACATGGTTTGTATGTTCTTAACCTGGATAAATACCACCAAAACTTGTATTGGTCCTGAAAAGAAACCGTAATTATAGGAGGAAGAGGGTTTTGTTTAAATGCTGCCACAGACTACTCCCTTCTAAAATTGCATCTTCTGGTAAGAAAGCATTTCATTCAGACTGACCTACATTGTTACTGCATGAGTATGTAGTCTCAACAGAGACAAAATTCATGCACCAGTGTTGGATTTAGTACGTAAAGGGGTCTCCACTAAACTTGCCTGCACCTAGCCATTTTTTTCTTCTTTGTAGCAGGTAGAAAAATGGAGAATAGGCAACAGATGAGATAACCCTCCTATTTCTTTTAATGTGGCAAAGAGAGCTGTCTGTTGCTAGACAACACATTTCAGCTCAAGGCAAGAGAAGTAAGCTGCCCAGCCATAGCATCAGGACTCCAAAGTGATGGAGCTAACTGAGAAGGCTGTAAACCTGCCACTACAAATCAGCATGTAGAGGAATTATGAGTTATAAGGGGGTGGGGGGAGAACACCTCACCTTAACCTTCCTTTACCTGGGATTCTATGTCATTCATTAAAAAATAAGTTTTAGAAAGGCTCGCACACCACACCTTTGTACCACAGTCAGGTGAGCAGAAACATAAGCATAAGTTAACCTTCCTGTATGCCTCATATTCATCTCATCCTTCCCTGAGATTGCACACAGGGGTTTGTGCTTGGGTATTCAATGAAATTCACCTGCTTTGAAAATCCCTGTGTGTGTCCCTAGCTGGTTGGCTACCTGATTATTTACCTTCAGATAAGCTTTTGAAAATGTTGCCCTTTATCTTTGTGAGATAATTGTATATTTTGGATAGACAGAATTACTGGCAAAGCGCTTACTACTATTAATATCTGCACAAGATTTGAACCACAGTTGTTTATCTGTTTTTTGGAACCAGATGTTGGCAAAGGTTGCTGATCCTTTATATTTTCTAGCTTCTGACTCAAAAAAATGCTCTGCAGAACTGAAAGTATCACAAGCAAATCTGACGGAAACTACTGTCCTTTGAAAAATGTGGTGGATAATGGAAATCTTAGCATATCCTTGTAAACAGAGATCTGCTCTTAGGTATCTATTACAGCCTCCATTGGGTGAAATTATCAAACTAACACCATTGAAGCTCTACTCATTTGCACTTCGTAGTTTTCCAGATTCATTAGTTCCTGATCCCTCCACCAACTGAGCGATTTTCTCTTTCAAACAATAGATGCTCATATTTTTGCTATTGTCTTTTCTAAATGCCAGGAAGGAGAAACATGAAGAGAGTCTTCCTTTATTTGTAGATTTACCTCAAGAAATCCACTTTGATTTGTGCTGCAGAACCTGAAACTGGTGTGATTTATCCTTGCATACGGGTGGCTTTTGCAGTAGCTATCAATACTTAAGAAAGTTTTTTCCTGTTATCATCATATTTATCAGTCTAAAGGTGGTGTCAGATATGTTTCCCTTCCTAGGCAGCTAATACTACCACAGCAGCACAGACGTCACCCTCTCTGTCTCCAGGAAAAATCCTGTAGTACAAGTCTGGCATTTTAAAGAGTTGCTTCATATGGCTCAATGAGTTCAAGTGCATTCTATAATGTGAAGCAGTAGCTTGAGTGACAACTGCAATATATGGCTTACATACATCAGTTTTTGCTGATATTTTTCACATTGAACTGAAAAGGAAAGCAGCTCTTTTTTTGCACTTCCTACTAGTAAGCAAGCTCATTGTAGGAACTAAACTAGACAGGTTTATTGAGTGCAGACCACATGAGAAAGCACCTTCTCTTCCTCTGGTTTAAAAAAAGCAAGTGCATTTCCATGAATTTGGAAAGCAGTTCCTGTCAAAACTTTACTAGTTTCAGAAAAGAACATATTGGACCACATTACAAATTGCTGCACTGGTCATCAAGATAAAAGCGTTTCAGGAATTGTGAAAGTTTCATTTCTGCAGAAGTGGAAACATCATCAGATTTCACACATTCTCATTAATTGTGCCTTGCAGCATGGCTCATTTTTTTGTGGCTTCTCCCCAGAAAAGGCACAAATCCACTCCCACCATTGTTTAAGCCAGCCTAGGGCTGTTTGTGTTTGCTAGGGAGTTCTGGTGTAGGGATGTGACTGCTGGTGAGCATGGGGATCTGCCATGCAGTCATTCTACATATCCCCACCTTTCTCCTTTATCTCCATCTCACTGTATAACAGTATTTTTTTAATTCTTTTTTGTCTAGTTTAAATAACAAAAGTTCAATTTTGTATTACAGAAATAGCGACACTTCATAATCCCTGTTCCCAAGTAGAAGAAAAACTGTGGAGGTAAGCCACTGATGAGGTCTTCCATCTAATGACTGTCATTTCAATGTAGAACCTTTTTTCAGTGACTCTGTACAGGACAGCAATGTTTTGTGCAGGGCAGCGTTTTCTACACCTACCAGAGGCTGCCAGGAATAGCAAATAAAAATAGTTGTTTCTGGAGCAATTGAGCTCCTGAGGGTTGTTTTCAATTAATCAGTTTAAAATATTTATTCCATTCAAATAGGAATGTGACTATGGTGTTCATCTGCTGCAATCCTATTCAATTTTTTATTATTTCTCTGAAAGTACTGAGCAGAATACTTAAATTTGCTGTCAGTGTCCTGCTGATGCATCAATCTGCAACAGTCATGGTTTTTTTTGTCCTTTCTGCCCTGCCTCAACTCTTTAAATTCAATCCTTTATTTCCTCTGATACTATGGTTGACTTCTTCTACACTACTAAGAGTCAGCCAGATGGTGGTTTGGGCTAGCTCCTGAAACACAGATCTCATTAAGCCAGGACTCCGTGGCTTAAAAAGGTCTTATCTCTGTTACTTCATGATAACCACAGCAAAGCCAGATCAAATATCTTAAACCAGTTAGATACTGCTTTTCAGGACAACTTTGCAATTTTGTCTCATTCCTCCAATTATAATACTATATATCTGATACGTGTGGTGGGTCCCTCTGTGTATACACATGCACATATCTCTCCATGCATTTTTCCTTGTGAATGTGATTTTAGCTTTTCATTTATTCTACTGAAGGACAAACTGCTTCATCCAGATGCCACATTACTTGCTCAGATAGAAAATGCAGCTGAGTAAATTGTGTAACTGTACTTCTGATTTTTTTTTTTGTTTTCCTGATTATTACTACATTAATTATGGACTGTTGGTCTCAACACCACCATTTTTCTCCAGTCTATAAGAAGGTAGGCAATGAATTAAAAATCTTCTTATTTTTAGGATTAACTAATCTGCCTGAGTCATATTTACTGCTTTAAAAAATGTTGAACAGTTTGGAAGTATGTTCTTTTTCTTTAGTTTTTTTTCTAATTCAGGCATAAGGTTTTAAAAAAGAAGACCTATATTTCATATTTAAAATAACATTTCAAACATTGTTGAAAATCTACCTACAGAATTTTTATTAATCTGTGCCT
>NW_008593289.1:306-1897 GCF_000691845.1 Merops nubicus | reverse complement strand
CCCGGCACCCACGCAGGCAGCGGTCCCTGGAGAATTTGGGACCCGCTGCCCCGAGAGCGTCTCTCCTCTAGGGAGGGCATAACCCCAGCGAGTCGGGAAAGGCGAAGAAGGTGCCTAAAAATCCTCCCTGCGGAGCTCCCGCAGGGGCTGGAGGAGAATTAAGGGTGTCCCAGGATTTCTGGTGTGAGTTTTCCAGGCGTGGGTGTGGATGAAAACGGGGGTTGCCGCCTGAGCTGGTCCCGCTGCGTGGGAGAGGCGAGCGCTTCAGCCACGCAGCTGAAACGTCCCGATTTGGTAGTTTATAAAACGATTTGTGAATTTCTGTTGGCCTGAGCAATCCCTGCGCTGCCTGATGCCTCTGGTTAGAAGCTGTAGTGTTCAGGTGAAGCAGGCTGGGAGGCTGAGCAGTCCCTGTATCCACCAAGCTTTGATTCCCAGCAAACAACTACACATGCCAGAAACCACGAATGTGTTCCCCCCACATCTCCTGGAAGTACAAAATAACAATTATTATAATTTGAAAGAGAAATCTTCCCCTTTGTGAAACACCTAAAGGCACGTGTGGTCCTGCTTGTGTGCATGAACTCCTCACACCAAACTCCTCAACTCAGCCTAAATCTCTCTCTACACATTCAGAGAGCCGTGGGGCTCATCCACAACTCCCCCAGGACTCACAGCCTTGCTGGCACCCACCCCAAATATGTTGGTGAATGAGTCTGGTGCTCACAATCTGGGTGGCAAGGGAAGGAATTCCTTCTTTTGGTACTCCTGGCATTGAATTTAAAGTAAAATTTGCACTATGCCTTCATTCGTGGCGCCTGTAAAGCCTTGCTGGAATGTTGCAAACCCTCCAAAATGGTGCATAATTTCTTTGCACTTGCAATATCTTTCTGACATCTGAACTCTTTCTTTCTAAACCAGGTTATTTTTGGGGGGTGTTGGCACTGGCATCCCCACAGCAGGTCTGTTGAACCCCATAACAGCTCAGAGAAGATGCTTCAGAGATGCAAGAAACAGTTTGGAGAGTGGGTTTCTTCCTCATGGAAGGCAGGGAGTGGACGCCTTCTGCCCTGGAGCATGAGTCTAATCACCCTTTGCACGTAAAAAAATCATTGTCCTTCTGATGTGAAGTTCACACTGAATGTTGCTGCGTGCACACTGCAAAATTAGAAATAGCTGGCTCATCCCACTGACCCAAAATCCACCCGAATGAAGTGATGCTCTCCTGCCTTGTGGCAAACTTCAGCCTGGGGTGGCTGGATGTTTTCTGTGAACTTTAGATTCTTTTGTTTATATGGTCGATGTCTATTTTGTATCTTTTCTAAACATAAATATTTACAAGTCTACAGAGAACTCGTTAAATTTCCCCCTTCTCAGCTAAGCAGGTGCTTGGGGATGGGGAAAATGCTTTCCAATAATATATTTATTAATGCTGATTTGGCCGTGCAGCACCGGGAAACACCCAAACTCAACTTAACCCCTTTCCGATACTCTAGCCCCTGAGGAAAAGACGTTTCGTTTTGAAACAGCGAGATTTTGGACAACTTTTCTTCCTTTCTGTAGGAAGAGCCCACAAGGTGAGGGGCCTGTC
>NW_008593289.1:0-265 GCF_000691845.1 Merops nubicus | reverse complement strand
GCCGCTTCTCTCCCCACCGCTGCCCTCATCGCCCACCTCCCGCCCGCGGGCAGAGACCTGTGCCCGGGTACGAGGGGCAGACAGGGCGAGTTCTCAGTCCAAAATTAGGTTTTGAGCTCAGGAGCCGCGGCTGAGCTCTCCCCAGCCTGGCTCCTCAGGCAGCGAGCGGCGGGAACCGCGGGCAGCGGGAACCGCGGGCGGGCGGTGCCATCTAGCGGTGCCCGGCTCCCGGGGCTGCCGCGGCCCAGAGCGGCCCGGATCGGAG
>NW_008593288.1:540-1171 GCF_000691845.1 Merops nubicus | reverse complement strand
TGTGCGTGTGTGCCTGTGTGTGCGCGGGTGTGCGCTGGGTGTGCGGTGTGTGCGAGTGGCGTTTCTTGTTCTCTTGCAGGGTACAATGTTAAAAAGCCACCGCTAGTCGCCCCCAGTGCTCCTACTCTCTGGGTCTTTTTGTCTCTAGTGCAGATTAAACGTCACGTCCGCACTTGAACTTGAATTTTATCCCATTGTACAGAGGCAGCCCCAGCCATAGAGAGACAGAGCGCTCCCAGAGAACCAGGACTCCGCCATCTTCACATTGCAATATATAATAGTAATAGCCAGCACCAGCCCAGCTGCACTGGGGGCTTCCTTCCTTCCAGTCCCAGTGCCAGGCGAGGGGGGAAGAGTGCAAAGTGGTGCAGGAGCACTGGCAATCCAAAAGCACCAGGGCAAAGCAGTGCCACTTGAACTGGGAAAGAGGAGACACAGTTTTGGCTACCCCTTTTCAAAAAAATTATCTCTATATATCTACCCAGCAAGGGTCAATCTCTGAAAAACATTTTTTTTTTTTTTTTTGCAATTTTTGTCTGTGTGGGCTATCCCAATTCTAGTACTTTTTTTTTTTTTTAATATATAACTGCTCTTTTTTTTTTTCTTTTAATTTTTTTTTTTTTCTTTTTTT
>NW_008593288.1:0-467 GCF_000691845.1 Merops nubicus | reverse complement strand
AAAGAGAAAAGTGTCACTGGCGGTGCATATCCTCTTAAGTTCAAGAAGAGATCTGGAAGTCCAAGTGGCAGAAGCAGTGGAGAAAAGACAGAGTGTGTGAAAGAAAAATAAAAGAGCGAGAAAGAGCTTTTCCTGATGATGATGATCTTTAATTGAGAGGAGATCCCATCCAGACCACCATCGCAGCAACAAAAAGGAGGCTTTTTTTTTTTCTTTTTATTTTTTTTTTAAAAGAAGAACTCGATAAAGAAGAAGAAGAGGAAAAAAAAAGAAAAAAGAGGAGGATCGCCCCCTCAACACATCTCCCCAAACCAGTGCAGCTCTCCAGGCGATTGGGAAACCCGCAGCACTTGTCACAAAGAGAGATTATCACACGTAAGTTTGAACTTGGAACTAGACGGAGACGAAATCGAGGAGCAAAATTAGGGAAGGGGAGGAAGCGAGGGGGGGTGTGTGTGTGTGTGTGT
>NW_008593287.1:0-1266 GCF_000691845.1 Merops nubicus | reverse complement strand
GACCCAGCCGGACCCTCCTTGGGGCCAGCCCCTGCCCTGGGCTGTGCCAGGGTCTCACCCCGCCCCAGCACCGTCCCTCCCCTTGCGGCTGGCGCTGGGTGTGGAGCTGGTGAGCTCAGCCCTGGGCTCACATCTGTGTGGGGCCGGGAGGGTCTGCAGGGCCGTGGAAGTGCGAGGAGGGAGCGTGGCAGAGACAGGGACACGCCAGGAACATGGGAGGGTACATGTGGTGGACAAGGACACATCAAAGACAAGAACATGTTCATGGCAGTGACGAGGACGTGGACACACCAGGGAGAGGGACGTGTCAGGGATGAGGGCACGCCCACGCTGGGGACAGGGAAATGCCAGGGACATGAGCATGGATGTGTGGGGAACAAGGACACAGCAGGGACACGTCCACAGAACCTCAAGGGACAAGGCCACACCAGGGCCATGTTTGGGGTTCTACAGCTCCTGATGAAAATACCTAGTATGCTATTGGAATGTCCCAGCCCAGTGTCCCCAGATCTGTTTTCCATCCCCGCGTCCCTGTTCCAGTGTCCCCATCCTCGTGTCCCATCCCAGTGCTTTATCCTCATGTCCCTATCCCATTATCCCATTCAAATGTCCTACCCTGGTGCCCCATCTCAGTGCCCTATCCCAGTGTCCCCGTCCTGGTGTCTTCATTCCAACATCCCCAGCCCACTGCCTTCATCCTGGTGTGCCAGCCCAGTGTCCCCATTTCAGGTGACATCCCAGTGTCCCATCTCAGTGTCCCCAGTCGGATGTCCCACATGAATGCGCCAGCCCAGCACCCCCACCCTGCTGCTCCAAACTAAGGTTCCCATCCCAGTGTCCCCAGTCCTGTCCCCCAGACTGCTGCCCTCCTCCCAGTGCCCCAAACTGGTATGGCCACGCCTGCTCCCACTACCCCAGGGCTGCCCCAAGCTCCTGGTCCTCCCCACTGCTGCCCCCAGGGGTGGGGGGGACACCCCAGGGGCCCCCCCAGATGTCCCTCACAGCGTTGCATATTTTATTGGATCAAAGTTACAGAGCCGGGGGGGGGCACGGGGACAGATAAAAATAAAAAATAAATTAACCCGCTGCCATCGCCTCCCCTGAGGGGCACCAACCCTGCTGCCAGGGCTGGGGTGGGGCAGAGGGCACTGGAACCCCCAGCCTGTCCATCTGTGCAGGGGGTATGTACAAAGTGATGCTGTCTGTCTGTCCATCCATGCCAGGGCCGGGGGGGGGGCACCGGGGCCCCCCCACCTCCCGGCTGGG
>NW_008593286.1:0-5325 GCF_000691845.1 Merops nubicus | reverse complement strand
GGCATCCATCATCACACTGTGTATCCTACAGTACAAGACAGTGTGTATTTAAACCAAGTACTACTTCTACTCCATTTTAACTTGGCTGTGGTATTAAGTACTTTTCTCAGGTCACATTCTCTCTTGTCCTTTTTCCTTCCCTCCCACCCCTTCACCTCTGATGCACACTTTTAATAAACACTTGAAAGGATTCCACTGTGGAGATCCATATGGTTTCCTAAGTGCTGAAGAATCCAAATACCTGTACTACACAGAGGAATGGAGTGGGGATGGCAGAAAATTGTGCTGACTACCTGATGCAGTGCTTCATTATGTGAAACACTCAGCTAGTAGGAGAGTTAATACTTCCAATTGCAAAACCATCCCTGAGCTGAGCACTGTATGGTTTTGAGCAGGGCATTTACATTCCCCACTGCATAAGGTCTATGTTTAAAATGAGGAGAGTGCTTTCCTTTGAACAACCATACTTCAAGGATGAATAAGGGAAGATTAAAAATGCTGTGTTAAGAATACAGGTACAATAACTTAAGCCATGTGAGGAGGAAAGCATCATTTAGACTTTCTCCTAAGTGTGATCCTCCTACCGTGGTCCCAGACGCTCCTTTCGCACTCAATGCATTCTGCATCTGCCAGAGGGCAGATACAGGCATGTGTGCTGAGACACTTCCTCCCGTGACACACCCAAGCTTCACAGAAGTCACAGATTGCACCCTGCAATTACAAAAAGATATCATCTTGAGTCTCTCTAGGGATAGCAGAAGTCTTTTGTTCTGTAATCCTGAACATATCCAACCATCCGTTCTCTCAGTGGGTTCATCCCACTTGAGAGAGCATCAACTGCATCTGTATTGCTACCAAGCTGCTCCACAGTTGATCTTATTTGTTTGATATTCATTTCTGCAGGATTAAATATAAAGCAGAATAACTTGGTCTTCCACCTTTCTGCTTTTTAAATTTCCCATCTTAAATCTTATGCGTGAAAATTGTCCTCCAGCTGAAACCTGAGATCTAGAGATGACAATCACCTTCTGGCAAAAATGTCATTTCAAAAGATACCTGAAAAATGCCACTAGATTTTTAGAGCTGAAATCACTCATTTGGATTTTAAACCATGCTATATTAAAACACAAGCTCTGCAAAGATCAAGCAACTTGTTAGAACTAAGCTGGACTCTTTAACTTGCATTTTGATTAAACTACAAGAACTCCACATCAACTATCCCTTAATTGTAGCATTTAAGAAGCTTCCTCAGCCCGTGTGGAACAAAGAAATTTGCATTTCCAATATAAAGGATAAATCATTTTATTATGATAAGATGAGGGGGGGGAAAAAACAGAAATCTGTTTCATTGTTTTTCAGCCAGCTTTGCCTAGAATACCCTCAGAGTGCAGAAAAGGCTTTTGTATACATACCACCATTGCTAGGCCAGTACTGTACACACCAGCATGCTTTATAACACAGTCTGAAGACTTCATCATGCATTGGTTTTTCCTGTAGAAAAAAAAAAAAGCCATCCTGAAGAAAATTTATACTTAATTTATACTGAATTTTCATGGAAGAGCAGTACTTCAAGGAGTACTTCCCCTACTCCTTGCCTCTGACAGAAACAGCTCTACCAGAAGGACCCATGCTCTGCAGGGAGTTATACAAGCCAAAAAGATCTTGTAGTTAGCCCAGGCTACTGCAATGGAGTGGTACCACTGATTTAAGTCCCAATGGTGGGACTTATCTAAGAAAGATGCTGCTGGTTTATAGGGGCTGTCCCAGATGCCTCATTAAGCACCAAACAGGTCTAATGATATTTGCCTTGGAAAACCCTGAGTCAATATAATTTTGTGGTTATTAGGAATGCTCTTCCTCCAGAAACATGCTGCAGATTAAGATAAATTCAACCCATAGGAGTAAAACTGAGATGTATAATATACTGTAAGATAGACAGCAAGTTTTTAGGACTTCACTGCATGATGACAGAAGGAAGATTTATGAAGGATGACAGTGCTGTGGCACACTAACAGCCTGGCTTCCAGAAATGCTCAGTATCTACAGGTCCAAACACAGACACTGGAAGCTGCAGATCTCAGCAGCTCTGAGAGTCAAGCTACAAAACAGCCAAATTGCTTAATGCCAAACAGAAAATCTGCACGGATGTGTTGAAACAGCAGAACAACAAAATTCACCTCAAAGTATGAAAGGATAATCAGCCCCTGCAAGCAAGCAGCAGTTTAGAAGAAAAACCAAAGGGCTTTTAGCCTGATTCAGAGCTGAGTTCTGTCACTGTGAGTCCTTCTCTTCTGATTTCAAAGCATCAGCCCTCCAGTACACATAAATAACAGGAACAGCACTTTACACAACCACACAAGGTGAATGGCATGCTGCTGCTTTGACTGAAATTGAAGTAATCAGAGATTACATCATCCCTAAAAAACAAGGAGCTTGGTGGTTTTTAACTTTGCTGCTGTTATTAAACAACACTCCACGTGGTCAGTCTGGGGAAATGGTCAGTCTGTTCTCAATCCTAAAAGTCAGGGAGACAAATTCTTCCAAATCCTGAAGACACACAAAGGTACTTTAAGGCAAAGGCACTTTAACTGCTGAGAGTTTAACACCATAAACAGGACTGAGAACAGCATGGGTTTGTTCATTATTTCTACTTACCACATTGTGCACAAATGGGTAATTTTTGAACAGCGTTACAGAAGTAGCAAAAAGCTCTATTCTTCTGTCGTCTAGGTATGGAGGGGAAAAAAAAGCAAGCATTAAAAACACCCTGTTAAATGTTTGCAGCCAACTCATATTAAACTACTGGTTTTAAAAGGGGAAAAAATGCTTACCTTTGGCACTTATCACATTCCTTAAAAAAAAGAAATAGGGATAATTATTTTTTACTCCAGTTAAAATATGCAAAATCTAGACCCCAAAGGGACTCCAACTTAAGTTCTGATTAGGAATCAACCTTTTTATTCAATTATTATACCTCTGATGCAAATGTAACCTTAACCATAAAGGAAAGATGGTAGGAAGAGCGACATTCTAGTGGCATTACAGAATGAAGGGGGTTGGAAGGGACCAGAGTCAATGTATTATCACTGGCTTTTTTGTTATTTAAAAATCAAGCATAAACCACTTTAGGATATTTTACCATTGAAGCATTACAAGGATGTTTGGCTAAGTCTATGTTGGCTCTTGAAGCCCTTATCTGCTTCTCACGCTCACGACGGTTCTCGGCTTTCTTACGAGCACCAGTCTTCTTTTTAGGCATTTTTCACTACCTGTGGGGGGAAAAAAATAGGTATGTAACCAATGCACAAAAAAAATATGCCTTTAAATACATGGATACACATGACACATCCAGCACTAAAACTACACGTTGGAGTTCCCATGTAAAATGTGCTTCATCTCCGTTCATCTTCTTTCCTGAAAGTTTCTTTCCAAACACAGAATAAGGGGCCAGAGCCTTAGGAAGAGTCATGTGATAAACCACAAAGGATTTTGTGATTTGGAAAGGACTTTGCTGTTTTAAACTTTGTGCTTTGAAGTGTTTTCCTTAAAAAAAACCCAAACCCACTGTTTTGTAGGTTTGTTTGTGATAGGCCTCTCTGGTTTTGGTCTGCCTTATTAAATAAGGACAATATTCAGTTCATTTTTTCTTTCAATTCTGTCTTCTCATGCTCACTAACTACTTGATTCAGTTAAAAAGCACTCTTCAGGTAAGTGAATAGTGGTGTCCTGCAAAAATGCAAACTTCACACTTCATGAAAGCTTAGAAAACAAATATGTCATTATATAGATTTAAGAGCTATGACAAAGGGATCTTTGTACTGCTTATTAATCACTCTAGCACATAAGCAATAATGAAGAGATGAGCATGAATTGCTTTGAAGATTCCACTGCTTCCCAAGAAGGGTTTATGGTAATTTAACTCCATCTGGATCAAGGGAGGTACCTGCTCTCCCCAGCCCCATCCCTAACTCCAAGCAGACACGTAGACTTGCCTGCTGGCATCTGTAAGGAGAGCTGCAGCATCAACAAGCACTTAAACTGGGAAGAAAAATTACTATGTTTGTTCTAAAGGTCTTACAAAATGCACCCAACAATCCTAAATGTTCCCAAACAAAGAAATGTATTGTCCTGACCAAATACTAAAATTTGGTTTTGATAGCACACATGAATCAGTTCTCTCACCCTGTAGCATTCTGCAGTGTGTTTAAATTGTATTAGTGTCATATTTTGTAGTCAGAGTTGTATTGCTGAGCTGCCTGCTGGCAACTGTCATTATTCTAGAGGGTGACATTTCTGACACTAGAAGTCCAATATGAGGCTGCACATTTAATTTTCAAACTGCTCCAATGCTGATCTAACAACTGAATCCAATGGTTAGTATTTACACCTTGACTTCTTCACGTTACCTCATCATCAAAAGCATCAAGATGACAAACTCTTTTCAGGAAAAACAGTGCCTCTGTGACTGCTGAGGACAGGGATTATGAGAAATTAAGGGAGCTTTTGTAAAGTTGCACTACACTAAGTAACAACAAAACTGCAATGTCAGCTCTTTTTAACAAGCTATCACGTCAGTCCAGGCTTTCAAACACCATCCAATAAATAACATCCTAGAGATCAATATTCTTATCCCTCTTACCCTCTGAGTTTCCACTGAAGAGGTTTTTCTTTCCCCTGAGATCTAACTTTTAGGGAATTTACCATCTTTTAATTTTCTGGCTAGAGTTTAGTGTTACAACGCCAGAATTTATGGTAATAAAAACTTTGTTTACCTGCAATTCCTTTAGAATCAGTGTCACACCTTTTAAAAGCACTAACCAGTATTTAAAAAGCAGTAAACAGTATATTCAAATAAAAATGTTCCAGAGAACATGTTCTGAGGTGTGTCCTAACTCCACTTCTGGCAACACTTCTGTCATCTGAGGCTGCTGGATGACCCAAAAGCATACCTAGGCACCACAACACTGGTACCAAGTGCTCAGACAGGAAGGACCATGGGGAATCTGTCTGCAGTCCAGCTCCCCTCCAGGGTCCAGGGGAGAGAAAAATGCATCTGGAAGACCTAAACCAACAGGTCTAGTTATAAAGGAGATGCCTACAGTGCCTTACTTGCTTAAGATCTACCTACCAGAAAGATCACATGAACCTTCTGCTTGAGCAGAGTCTCTCTGCTGAAGACAGAGACTCAAAGCCATGCTAGCATCCCTCTTTTCATCTGTGATGCTGTTGTGAGAGAAATTGCCCAGGACACAGTGCATCCCTGCCTGGTCCCCTCAGCCCCAGCAGGCAGGACCCTGCTCCTGGGAGCAGTTCTGAACAAGGGGC
>NW_008593285.1:21580-30901 GCF_000691845.1 Merops nubicus | reverse complement strand
TCCAACCTAAAGGATTCTATGAACACTGAACCAGCAGTATTTTGGGATTTAAGTAACAGCTTAGAATCATGACCTCATCCTGAGAAAATGCAAACGCCTACATTTTGTAAGTTTACACTTGAAATCAAGTGCTGGATCACCTCTTTCTTTACTCCTTACTGCTGCAGGGATAATTATCTGCAAGTACAACACACATTAATTCTACTTCCATTTCATTCCTTTGGAGAGAGAGAACTTTACATACAGAAGAGGCCTTCATCAATGACATCAGTTAAGCATGGGTTTTATCCTTAGAAAAGCTAATTACAGCTGTAATTTTATTGTGTCAACAATATAGAGTTACAGTAAACAATACATATGTGACCAGGTATATTCCTGGTACACCTACATCTCCATCATTCTCTGCCACCTGCTCCAGGTAAGTCTCAGGACTACAGTGAGGACTCTTAGTACTGCTGGGTGGGAAGATGCTACAACCCTACAGTTTCCTGTGTGGAATAACGTTGTGTGTGAAGGTTCTTAGTACTTCAAAAAGTATGCCTCTAGTACTTCAAAAAGTATGCCAAACATGCTTTCTCTTCCAGGGCTGAAGTACAATACAGTGAAATCAAAGGTCTTACTCCTTCTGGCATTACATATCTCTATCGTCTTAAAAACAAACTTTGAGACAGTTACCTGAGGACTAGCTGCTCTGATCTAGAGGTTTGAAAGGATGCCT
Source organism: Merops nubicus (assembly GCF_000691845.1). NCBI lineage: Eukaryota > Metazoa > Chordata > Aves > Coraciiformes > Meropidae > Merops > Merops nubicus. The sequence continues at coordinate 30,183 of NW_008593285.1, read as the reverse complement.
ATAATCACTGTCCTTTCTACTTTAAAACTGTATTTTTAAAAAAATTATGAACTGCCCTGTTTCTGAGAACTCCACATTTCATAAAACTGACAACAGAGCACAGGCCATACAGTGTTCGAATATAGTGCTGATAAAAAGCAGTAACGGTTGCTAGTCATATGGGTTTCCAATCAGTCCATAAAACTTCAGTCAAGCTTGATTTACTGGGATAGGTTTTAGCTTAGAGACATTTTATTAATATATACAGAAAAGGCTGAAATGGCCTGCTGGCTCTGAGGGGGCCCTACTCCATTCCAATCAAAATTAGTGAAAGCTAAGAAGAACTGGATCATGACTGTTAACTGTAGAAATACCTACAGTTTTTACTACAGTGTTGGCTGGTTAGGAACTGTTATAAGCAATAATACCTCAGCTTTTAGAAATACTAAAACCTAAAGCTACCACCCACTGGTGAATTTCTCAGAATTTTCCTAAAATCAGGCAAAGGCATTCTTATTGAAGTAAGTGGCTGCTGCTCATTTCAGGGACTTCTTTTAATCAACGGTTCATACAGATGCTTGTGCATGTGCAGCAATTCTTTCACCTGCAGGTTTAAAACTTCAAAAATGTGTAAAGAATATCCATTAAAACAGACTCCTCTGTACTATACAACGCCTCTATTAACGTCACAGTGGAAGACATTTGAAAAACAAGGGAAAAGTTACAGACACTATCTCTCTGTTATACTAAAAATGTTCTAGTCTACACACACAGGCAGGTATTGGGTCATTAATTGGTTTCATTAACCCCACATATGACAGGTATTAAAGTCTCTCTGGTATTTTGAACGGTAATGGTCCTTCCAAACATTGCTTTCACTTCTGAGCTGTGTAGGATCAGATCAGAAGTATGCTTTACTTCGCACTTCTGAATTAAATCCCAAGTCTGAAAATTAAATAAATTCTACCTCACCAACTTCTGTGAAATTACACTAGAATCCCATGCATCTGTCACTGCTTTCTCCTGAGAGAGACCATTTGGCTTAATGCCTTGAATTTAGGGTTTACCTGGTTCTAGGCAACCTTTTAATTGTCTCAGGTTTCTTGGGAAATATTCAATTAACATATAACTTAAAGCCTTCAAAAAACGAGACTAGCAGACATGAGCAAAAAGAGATTAAATTAATTAAAGCTGTAATTTTTTTTATTAAACTGTAAGTGATATATTATCATGTTCTGTACGTTAAGAAATATTGAGTCCATAAAGGAACATGCAGGTAAGGAAGACAAAATATATTACAGTATTGTATGTAGTGACTACTGTAGCATTGATTCTGAGCTCACTTCATTGACTTATATTACCTCAGAAAAGTGAAACCAGAGCCTACAGGGCAAAGCAAGTGCACAAATATCAATGAGCAGAAAGCGGAGTCTGGATTTTTAACATGATGTGCAATTTCTAAACACAAAAACGTGTAAATCCCCAATAAAAAGAATACATTACTGAATTTTTTTTTTTTTTTTTTTATAGACAAGTTATTTAGCTCAGGAAAAGTATGCATCACTTAAACATTGCAGCAGTTTTTCGTGAGTGCCAGTTTTTTGACAGGTGTCCCAGCCAGGCTGGTTACCGACCTCGTATCATCTTGATTATCACTGCGTTTTCGCACTTCACTGAAAAATAAACAAACAAAAATGCACTCTATATTTCTACTCAAGGTCACTGCTCTGTTTCTCCCAGTTTATCTTACAGGACTCACCACCATCTATTTCATGGTTAGAACTATTGTATTTAGTGCACAGAATCAACATGTCTCAGAAGCTTCCAATTTGTGAATCATATTAATACTCCTATACAAATGACAGTTCTATAAGTATAATAATTTCTGATATGTAGTAACTCCACAAGGTTGTTGTTTCCCTGCCTTTTTGATAATTTTTATTTAATTTGTTTGCTTCAGCACATTATCACAGAAACACAAGTATGTTCACAGCTGAAAGTATAAAATTAAATAACTGCAATTCCAAGTATAAATTAACCCCTAGAGGAAAAACACATATTGCTGGATGTTTTAACATAAATGAAGACTTAGAAGTTGTGTATCAGTGTTTATTGGTTTGTCTTCTTACTATGGGCTCCCCAGAACATCAAAAGCCAGCTTTAAAATTTCTTGCTTTTTTATATATATAGTCATATAAAAACCAGGTTAAGTCCTTCTCATATTACAAGAGTAGATGCATGACATTGCTCTCAGAACACTGTATTATTCAGCATAATGGTACTGCAATGTTAATATAGAAATTTTTATTTCAAAATTAAATAATCTTCCACAGATAAAAAATATTGAGAGTGAAGAAATTGCAGCCAACCATTCCAGACCATGGTTCTGAGTAATGTCTAGACCATTTGAGGATCCGTGAACCTTGAGAAGGAAAATAGCAATTATGGGGGTTTTTCTTAGATTCTGAAAAGAGAGGCTCCAACTGCCAAAACCTTTTTTATTCTTGACGCAGTTAAACAGAGTTATCATCTTTAAGCATCAGAGATAATATACCAACTGTGATCAATGTCATATAATTGTGATACGTATGTTCTCTAATTTCATAATCCACTGCTGCATTCATGGCCAGGTTCTTGGGAATAATTTAACAAATCAAAAATTAACGTCACATGGACACCAACTAACAAATAAATGCCTATGTTCTTGCTGCATCTCTAATGAATGCATTTTCCTGGAAATACAGGTGCTCTTGAAAGCCTCAAGTGATGAAGCGATGATTCTCTCTAGAAGGCAAGTATTTTGTATTCTAGCAACATTAATCAGTAATATTCTAGCAATGAATAATCAGATACCAACCAAATGTGAGCAGCAGGCTGCTGCAAAAATCACACAAATACAGTTTATACATTTTGGCCTTGAGCTCCATGTATTAAAGAGAAAAATCAGAGGCTGAGGATTCGTTATTTATCAACAGCCCTTCAAAATTATATTGGAACCACGAATGGTTTGGAAAGGTAGTAGAAATGTAATGTTTGGCTCAGAAATCACAGAAATACCAGGTTGCTAAATGGGTATAATCTGAATTTCCATCTTTTAAGTAATTTAGAGAAAGACACAAAGAAGAAAATACGTGAGACTAGAATGGTCAGTAACAGAACTGAATATATATTTATATATGTGAAAGAATTGGGAATAATTTAAGAAAGAATTAAGAAAGTAAATCCAAGTACTATTAAAAAAATATAATTCATTCACCAAACAGGTTTTAAAATTGTGAGCTCCATAACTGAGCTCTACTTCAAATAATAATTATTGAGACAGCTTCGTAACATTTGCAAGTAAAAATGTTACTTGATTAAACTGAGAATAAATTGTGTCTTGCAGTTCTCTGCAAAGATTTAACCTCGTATTGTTAATTTTAAATTTTGGGGTTTGGTTTTCAAATGTACGTGTATCTGTGCGTATATTCACATATAATGCCCTTTTTATAAAATACACTCAGATATGTTTATTTGAGAACTGGAAACTTACCGAGCAAGGTGAAGAACTGCTTCTACAATATTAGATCCATCTTTAGCACTTGTTTCACAGAAGAGTGCATTATATGTCTGTGAGGAAAAATAAAATGTTAAGCTAACTAGTCTGACGTGGCTCCCATGTGAATATGTATATTCAGTTACAGCTTCCTCAATGACACAAGGAAAGATGACACATTTAAATGAACAGGATTTCTTCTGGTAGTCTTCATTCTCCAATATATTCACTTTAGTACTGTGAAAAAAACATAGTAATGGCTTTTTAATTATATCTTTTTTATATTCAATATATTCTGAATGAACAAACTGAAAAAGACATCATAGGCTTAATGTCCAAACTCAGTCTTCTTGTCCTCAAGGCTGCAAAACAGGAAGAAGTGCTAGGGCAGGTTACTGAATCCAGTTTCTTAGATACTGGAACACTACAGCATCTGTTATTGCAGGTTAACCAGAAATATTCCATATGTAGCGGCTGTGATTTCTGCCCCAGTATAATCAGTCAACTCAGCAACTCAAGACTCCAACTTTTTTTCCCTCAAAAATATGGGATATGTGCATCCCTTATCTCCCACATAAATACACACAAAAAACTTATCCATACTATAGCCGAGTTCCTTTTCATTTTCTGAAGAAGTGGCCAAAATATGAGATAAGTCTCCTAAAGATGAAATATTGCAGTCAAAAGTTGGACAGACACAAACCAAGTAAAAAGCCTCATACATTTACTAATGGGCTTCATATTTGCACTGGCAATTTCTCTTTGGCAGCAGAAAAACTCAGTCTCCTAGTCCATCCACTTTTCACCATAAAGACTGAGAAGACTATCCCAGCCAATAATGAAGTTCAGCTTCGTCTACAATGAAATGTGATTTAGCCCAGCAAACACCATCAAAATAGGATAGTTTACACGAAAAATATCCACAAATCTCAATTACTAGACTTGAACAAATGACCAGAAAATTACTTTTTACTAGTTTCTCACATGGTTTTCAGATTAAAGTTCTTAAGATCGTTTTCTACTAAAGAAGGAGACTTGGACCTTACCATAGCCAGCTTTTCTCCATAGTTTATAGGCACACATTTTTGCCCTTGTTCTGTAACAACCTGACGGAGATCTGCTTTGTTTCCCACCATCATAATTGGAATATTTTCATGAGTTGCATCCTGTAAGAAGGATTTTATTTCCTTATTACTAACACACTCAGAATACAAAAAAAAAGTAGCTAGCATCACCATTTCATAATTATTTCCTTCCCCACATAAAAAGTCTTGCGCACTATCACAAAAAAATGGCAAATTATGAAAGTTAGGCTGAGAACTTTTCATAAGCTGGTTGATATTTAAGCAGCCAGATTCACCATCAGCCTGCAAAGATGTGCTTCCATTCCCATAAACCCTGCTTCTCAACAAGGAAGTTCATGTGTTAAATTAATCTAACAGAAATGGTTACTGTATCCAAATGCTACTATGGGAAAATTACTATGGAAAAAGTGACCAACTCGTACACCATGATTAAAAGAAATGGCTTTCAGATCATTAAGATATTGCTTATCACGTTCTCTCCTACTAAACATCTTTGGTACAAGAGAAAAAACCCTTTCATTAAAAGCAAATTTGAAGTCAAATAAACAAACAAGAAGTAATAGTAGGACAAAGTACAGAAAATTTCACTTGAACTATAGCTAATTTACAGAATCTAACGTGTTGGTTTAAAAGGCGAAGACTCCAAGGAATACTCAGGCCATCCACAATACAGCATCTGAAATGGGCTCTCACGTTCATTTCAAAAGGATGTGAATGGACAGAGTGTGATTACATGATAGCCTTTTATACAAAAAGATGTAACAGATTTAACACTGACTGACTATGTCGGGATATATTTAGGACTTCCATGGAGCTTTTACTTCTATCAGAGACTGCAGTCTGGCTAATTTCAATATACAGATATTCAAATTTTATAAATAATAAAGTTAACAATGCAGTGAAAAGTAGTCAGTAAGTTGTATATATCTAAAGGCCTTACCTCAATCATATCCACCCACTCTCGCACATTGAGAAAGCTTTTCTCACACGTCACATCATAGAGCAGTAGGACACCATCTGCTCTCCTGAAGTACGACTTAGCAATGCTTCGGAATCTTTAAGGGAAAAAAGGTCTACGTAAGGTCACATTATCAAAAAAGATTTCAATTTAACATCACTAAGAACACACCATTACTTTATTGCATTACTGAGGAAAATTCTCTCCATGTGATGAGTTTTCTTACAGCTGCTTTTTTAAGTAGTTCTTGAAAACTGCGATCCAGGGCTACAAATACTCTGTAAGGATCCACAGGATTCTGTCCTAAACAGCAATCAACATTTTTTGTATCAAAACAATCTACAGTGTATCTATTACCAATAAACTGCCTGGCACTGGACTTTTGATTAGGTGGCAAGGCTTTTACTCTTCCATTTAACTTCATAAATGGCATGAGTTACTCTGCTACATTTGAAAAAATATGAAACTAGTAAGCCTGTTTCCAGGGCATCAGTTACAGTCATCTCTGCCACTAACATAACGCAATCTACATAATAGCCAAGTACAGCAACTATGTACTTACATTATATATTAAAATATTAAACACAAATTTATTATGTGGGAGGAGAATGACCAGACCTCTGACTACCTACTTCACATAATCACTCACTCAGGCAAAAGTAAACACACAACACAGATCTTGCTCAAGGAACAGATTAAACTGACTTCCAAGGAGTTAGATTAAGCTGCTAATAAGCCCCAAAAGCTGTCAGTATAATGGCTCTCAAGTAAGGATGTCATAGGATTTGGAGGAAATTCCACACAATAATTTGAAGAACCTTTGATATGCATGTAGCATTCTCTACAGTTCTGCCATAGATCTTTCTAGAAGTCTTTGAGAATAAGTTTTCATACACAATGAAAATCAGGATCAGGACTTTCAAGGAATGGAGAGGAGGATGAAGCCTGCTCAGAAATACAGGCCCGTAACAACAAAGAAAGCTAAAGACTAAAACCAGAAGAAACAACATGTACCTACTCCATCTTTTTGTATTGAAAGAGAAGGCTATATAGATTGAACTAATTAATGTTGAGGTAAGCCTCAATTAATTCTCTCTGCAGAGAGAAAAGATTACCTTGTGCATCGCCAGAGCTAATAAACATTCCACCCATCTTAAGAGTCTCAGCAAAGCAAAATTACATCTTTTTTTACACATTTACATATGGCCATACGGACTTGCTATAGAGCCACATAATATTTAGTGGAGTATTACTCATCTAGATGAGAAAAGGCAAACATCTTTTAGAAACATATCAATGGAAATTATGTAAGTGCAAAGAATCACTAACCTCTCCTGTCCAGCTGTGTCCCACAGTTGTAGCACTGTAGGTTCTCCATCAACAATTAGTCTTTTCATTTGAAAATCCACACCTAAAAAGAGTAATGTGTATAGCCTAACAAAAACATAACCTTAAAATGCCCACATAAAATGAAAAGTTATGTGCCACATACTACAGTTATTTTAAAATTCGTCTCTTATAATGGATTATGAGATTTCACTTGTTCACATACCCTTGAGCTGCAATAACCCCCTGAGCGTATTTTATTTGCCTTTAAAAAAACTTTTAATGAACTATTTTACCCATGCATTTTCCCAGAAGCATTGATACAAATGTGGCATTATGACCAGTAAATAAGAAGATCTCACTCTGCATTATTTTGCTAAACAGTTTTATGGAAGAAGAGAAAATGGTTTCTAAACTATTTCAAATGCCAAGAAGGCAAAAGTTAAATTGGAACAAAAAACCTGACTCGGAAGCAATAGAAGAAATACATAACTATGACTTGACTGGAAGGCAAAAATTCAATCTCTGGAATCAAAAGTTAAAGTTCATTAGCTGCCAGCTTTAATAATATACAGGACAGGTTAATCAGAAATCCCTCTAGCTGCATTTAACCCAAAGCCTAAGTAATACTCTGAAGAAATGGAGGCAGAAAGTGGTATCATCAAAGGATAGTATGAAATACTATTGAAAAAGATGAGAAGACAAGAAAGCAAGGAAAAATGCAAAAAGGCCTGCACACATCCTCTACATTTGCTACACTGAAACTCCCTGTTCTGGAGCTTTGTGTTGCTCAGAAACAGACTTTATGCTTTGCAAAGAGGAACTATATTAGAGCAGTACCCTATTACCCACTCCAAACAGCAGTTAGGCACTTCCTAAGCTTTAGTACTCCATCATATCTCACAGCCCAAGTCACTCTGTGTGTGTGTATTCAGGAAACGCCCACAAACAAACACAACAGGTAAACATTTCACCCACTTCTTCAAAACAGCAATAAAATGTACTTTACTATTTTAAAGAAAAACAACAACTATACCCAGGGTTGCACTGGTATTGCCTCGAAATTCATTCTTGCAAAGTCTCATGAGGAAACTGGATTTTCCCACTGCTGCATCTCCAGCAAGAACAATCTTGTAAGCCTTCTCTGAACTGGGGTATTTCGGAGTACATTCAGTTGCATCTGACTGAAGATAAAAAGAACTTCTCTATTTCAACTTATTAGAAAAATACTCTTTACATCAAACACTTGTTTTTTGAACTGGTTACCTGAGGGGTGAGAGCAGATATGTATTTCCTTGTTGAAGTTATTGAGCTGCTTCGACTTACAGGTCGTGATGGCTTCCAGTCTAACACTGTACTGCTGTTATCAGGACCATATGCCTCTTCATCCCTGATCTCTGGTACCTGGAAGTATAAGCTAGTGTGTTAGCTCTGGTGAGAAAAGTATGCTATTTTGCAAAGGTACAGCTAAGACTGATTGAAACATTTGTTTTAACAGTTTGTATTAGAGAGAGATAAATGACCAAAGGTGTGCAAGTCTAAGGGCTATACTGAGATTATACTGCTTTTACTCCCATTTGCTTTTTACTACAACCTACATTTAGTACTTTGTTTCCAGATACCGCAAATTCCTATGACAAATTTAATCTTAAAAAAATAATCACAACAAACTAATGCTTTATTTAAAAATCTTATTTTACAAAAATTAAGACTTTCCCTA
>NW_008593285.1:0-21549 GCF_000691845.1 Merops nubicus | reverse complement strand
GCCCTACAAGACATTAGTCTCTATGCTATCAATACCCATGCAAAATTAAATACAGTGAAGCTGTAATCAGTACTATTCATAGCATTTTCAATTGCAGAGACTAAATGTCTCTACTATATGCATGGTAAAGGATCTGCTCTAGAAAAAATTGTGTTCTGCTGTGCTTGATACTAATCTAGCTTCGTAGACAACAGTACAGCTCTCCTTTTTACAAACAACAAAATAGACACAGTAACACCTTCCTACATTTCTAAACTCTCTGAGGCTTAGTGTGTAAGTCGAGGTATGTACTAACAGCCTTCTTTTTCTCATATATGTCATTTTTTCATTCACTGTCACACCACAGTAAGAACAGAAGCCTACTGTACTTCTACAGTATCTGCTCTTATTAGTTAGAAAATCAGCTCTTGTCTGCATGCTGTTTGATAACCATGAAAAAACAAGTGCACTTCAAAAATTAAATTACTGCAAGAATCTATCATGCATGTCAAAACAAACACTTTATTTTAAAGAGGAGTAACTATTTATGCATTCTCAAAAAAAAAGTCACTGATCTTATATAAATGCATATAACCCAAACACTTTCGTTTTAACTGGCCTATGTGCAAAGATACATTTCACTTTAAAAAGAGGAAACTAATTTTGTCTCCAGTCAAATGTCTTTCACAGAGAAGGAGTAAGTCTGGCACTTACATCTGTATCAGAAGCATCACCACCAAAGCCTTCTTGCATACACTGTGACCTTTGAAAAATCCTCTGATGCCTGTATTCCACTTCTGAATCATACTCATTTGAATCTCTCAGGGTAGACAAACCGCTGTCAAAACAGCTTTCAGGTAAGCTGTCAACTTCACAGTTTATCCTTTGCATAGGATCACAAAGGGCTAAAGAATCATAATCTTCATCCACACAAGGAGATGATCTAATACAAAAATATGGGGGAGGAGGGGTGAAGTGAGATGGAAATTATTCCACAACTGTATTTACCCTAAAAATCACAACCGTTCTGGAATAGTCAATACTTAGAAAAGCTAACTATACAGTTTAAGACATATGTCAATGCCTATTGGGTCTTTCTCAGTTTTTTTTTAAAATCATAACTCTTTCCAATGCTCAGATTAAATTATATAATCTCTATCACTGATGATGACTTCCCAAATCTCAGTAAGAATGTCTATTTATTCATGTACAAAAAAAGCAATTGTTTAAAAAATTCAGACAATTGCATTCTATGGAGTCATCAATGGCAAAAAATGATAGCTCATGGTTTAGCTAATTCTGGCCCAGTCTAAAGACACATGAAATGACCTTTAAATAGTATACTTCATTTAAATGAACACATTTGCTCACAGAGGCACACAGGCTAATAAGGGACAGCTGTAGATATAGAAAAGGGTTAACCAAGTTCAGGAGATCAGTAATGATGGAATAAATCATTGCAACGTGTTTTTCTACAGTTTGCTAAGCTACGAAAAGCTTAAAAGCCCTTTCTTTCCCCACACCCTTCCTCCAAAGGCCTTTTGTTTTGGGCTCTTTTTTTTTTCCTCCATTCTGAATGCTGTAATATATAAAATGACTTAAATGAATGCAGCAACGACAGTATGGCTTACAGAAAAAAAAAAATAGTTTTTATTTATGTAAATGACACTACAGAAAGATTAATAAGTGAATCTTAAAAGAATCAATTTTTCAAAAAGTTTACTACAGCTAAAATCATTACCCTGTTCCTGCAGCAAGACATGGACAGGCAGAAATTAAAGTGAGGAAGAAAAGATCTTATGGAGAAGTGGAGAAGAGAGAACAAGTTTGGCTCTGTGCTGTTGGGAATGGACACGAAGCATGAGACTGCTAAAAAAGACAAGGTCAGCATCAATCCTTGCAAGATAGTTTGCTGCCAGAAGGGCTGGGAGCTCCCAGTGCAACGTCACACCAAAGAGTACACTCCAGGAAAATCAACAAATTATAAAGCTGTTACTTAGTTATATATAATTCCTCCCTGCAAGTGGCCGTATTTGGCTGACAGAGGTGTCACTGTCTCATGCATCAATATCAAGCACCATTTAATTTACATCCTTTCAGGCTAACAAATAACCACATGAATGAGCTTGATGTCTGCTGTAGAATATCACAGCGTCCATGCTATCTATATTCATGCACTGCTAGCCTACACCAAATCATGCAAACGCAGAGGAAGGGTGCATGCTGTAACAAAGTTAAGCTTGTCAGATACTCCCTGAAATAAAGGTCTTTAGCAGTCAATTTTCACCTTCACTGAAGCATGATTTCAATGCTGGGAATTTCATAAGTGCTTGAAGTATGCTAGACCAAGATGTATGATACAGCTAAAAAAATAAAGTGTAAATAATAATGAATATTGCTTAAAACATGTTAGAACGCAAATCAGTATCTCTTAGTGCTGATCTGACGTCAGCAGACAAAATACTGAAAATGAACAGGTTTTGGGACATTCATCTCTCTCTCTGTATTTCGATACTACTAAGTAACACGTGTTAAAAGTAAGACTTTTTCCCACCACGTAAACTTTCCTCTAAAGTAGCTTGCATTTCTCATTTTTGTGGGAATACAAGGATTGCACCATGTGGCAGGTACTGATAAACATTCACACAGAACGACACTGCTAAGCTTTCAGAGAGCTTTTAGCTATGCCTTCAGAAAATTAATATATGACTTAGTAGTGGATGCCTCTCAAAATTTGCAAAGGGTTCAACAGAGGGAAATTGATTTTACCTGCCTTCAGGAGAAGGAATCAGTTTGTGACAAGCAAAACTTTACAGCCAGCAAACATATCTCATATGGAGACAGCAGAATAAAAGTAACACCACTGAACAAATGGGGATATCACTACTGTGAAGCAGAAGCCAACTTAACCCTTATCAGAGATATTAATCTCTCTGGCCAAACATAAAGCACAGACTACTAAGAACTCTAATAGAGATCTCTCAAGAGTTTGAAGCACCACTGTAAGAAAAATAAGACAAAGCAACCTGTCAAGTAAGAACACACATTTTTGCTCACCGTTCCAGCTTTAAAAAATGAAAGTGTGAAACCATATCATGACCTATAGCACTTGAAGCTGGATGCAATGCTTAGCAACTTCAGCAAGAGTCTCTACAATGATCTGTGGAAGCTCTGGCCAGTGACCCGCATCCATTAAGCACAAAACAAAAGTAGCCTTCATCCTCTGATATTTGCATTTAGATACCTTACTGTTCTCTGCAGCTCTTTCCCCATTAGTATTGAAGTGCACTCACTACTCTTGTATGTCAGTGTGAGATGAGGATGTTTATTCTTTTGAAGAATTAGGCCCAAATACCTTTGCAATAACAAAAACCAGGCACGTAGGCTGAAGATATGACCAAAAATGTTTTATTACCTAGGTATACTGAGCAAGCTAGCAAACAGAGGTCCTTGGTAAATTTTTTTGGAGACAAGGAGGGGAGATAAGAGTATCAAACTAGAATCAAAACAGTCCAAAACCAAACAAGAAGCTCATGATTTGCACTGAAAATTTTCCTGAGCTTTCAAAGTCACTGAAAAGATTTCTACTGACTTCAGTATACTTTGGATCATATGCTATGGTGACACAAACTTCAATCAGACAGAACTATTCTCTCTGTTATATGACAATACTTGCTCTTCTAAGACAAGCGTGATGCCATAGTCTTTTTAAACTTAATAAAAGCACACCTGGCTTACCTGTCATACCGTGGGTTTAGAGGAGACTGTCCACCATTAAGTTTAGGACTGCTTCTAGAAATTGTACTTCCTGGTGAGGTGTTTGCTAACCGCTGCAGGAGATACATAACAAACACCTATTAAGTTTGATCAACACAGTGTAAGCATCTATTTGTCATGATGAAGTCATCATCAAAATTACTACTGTATGTTGTCATATATATCCAACCACTTATTTTTAATTAAATCTCATGTATTACACAGGACTGGGTGTGAAAAGTCTCATTACACATAGCATTTAGGCTCTACTGTTGCCTCAATACTTAACCTGCTGGCCACACTCAATCACAAAAGTCGATGGAAATTCCAAGAGGATAATTTCATTGGCTACACTTGAAGACTTTGAAATGCTGAGCTTTGAAAAGCAGTATGTAGAAAAACGGCATGTTGAGTACTAAAGTGAAAAGGGAAGTGTCACTGGATGAGCTGGTTTCAGCAGAGATACATCCTGGTTCTCGAGTGATGTTAGTGGAGAGAAGAGATCTCAAGCAATAGCACGTGACGGTATTGTCCCTGTGTGCCTGTTATTCCAGCCCCACCCTTCTAGAACTCTTAGTTGCTTTCCTGATGATGTAAGGGCTTGCCTGATCATTAGCTTTGGAGTGTAACAGGTTTCCCAGTATTGAAAAATGTCATCATAACTTTCAAGCCTTCCTTTTCTGGTTTGGAGGATGCTATATTACATCTCTTATGACAGATCACTGTACAGCCCAAAAAGGTCTGTGTTATGAACAGTCCCTCCCATTCACCTTCCCCATGACTTGCCTGGACAAAAAAAGCAACTAAAACAAAGCAGTTTTCAGAAAAAGCATGTTTTCAGTGCTAGAGTGCTCCCATAGATGTAATTCAAGGATACACCCTTTAGTGCAAGAGAAACTGCTGCTTTATTCACCTCACCAGATACATTAGGCCACAGCACGTTACAAAAAAAAAAAAAATAAAATAAAAATCACTACTTTGCAAAGCACATCAGAAAGTAATTGTGCTCTGGTAAAACTACATTATTTCACAAAACATAAGTAAATTGAACAAAATTCAACTACGCAAGTGTATTTACAAAGTGAGTCCACTGACTAAAACTCAGTATTTTGAGTATCCACAGAACTACAAACACATTTGCATTTGGTGGTAATTTTTAGGCCTTCTACTACAACATAAAATTATAAATACATACCAATGATCTGTTGTGCTTGCTGAAACTGTTTTCAAGTGCACTTCTGAGACTATCATTGCTGTCATGTAACTTTCTGTTAGCTGATCTAATAAGGAAACAGTTTACATTGAAGGAATAAAGAAAACATCAAAAATGATGTAACTTATCACAAAGAAACACTGAAAAAAATACATCTCAGAAACCCTTTTGTTTTTATTTAGATAAACATTAAAGAGTAATGTAGAACTAGAAATGCTTTGCATACTAAAAGAAATGACTGTCCATGACAAAAGAACGGTCAAGTTTAGCCTTCAGCAGCAGACTAGGAAACCATTTCACTTCTGCAGCATGGTGGGGGGGGTCAGCTGAGGGGGAAAAAAAAACACTGTAGGAATGGCTACAAAAAAGCAGCCAGGGTGTAGTAAACTGGTACAGCCATTTGTGAAATACAAAGTGACTACCCTTTAAGCATTGCTGAGATGACTCAAGCACAGATATGATTTGGCTGATTGAAAGAAAGAAAAAGTTTAAGATAAAGGAATTAACTAAATATATTAAAGAACTAGTCACTGTGGTCCTCCTTGAAAGCAAAAATCTGTGCACCCCTTGTATAATACTGCATATGCTCAGTACTTTCCAGATAATGATAAGAGTTACTGGAGATATCAATCAATAAGGGGCCAAGTAATAATTTTTATAATAGCATGGATTGACTCAAACGTCATTCAGCTTATCATAAAGAAATTAAAGTCAGTGAGGTAAAGAGAGGAAAAAAAAAAAAATGTTAGTGACTCAGTAACATCCTAGTAGCACAGTACCTCCTACAAGAGTTGAGCACAGTGCCTTCTATGAGACATCATTTCAGTATTTTTACTTGGTATTTTTTTCACTAATCCCAGTCTTTTGCATACAAAAACATTTACCCCTGAATATGCTGACAATATTTGTTAGTAAGAACCTGAATTACTAAGAACTTACTGAAGAATTTGAACTTGTCTTTCCAGACTATCTCTCTCTTCAGTACACTCTCGGATCATTTCTAGGTCTCTGAAAAAACAAACAAACAAACAAACAAACAAACAAACAAACCAAAACAAAAAACAAGAAGTTATGCTTTACAGGATATCCTTTTAAAATTTTTATAACACTGCTTTTGATAGAGAACAATACACAACAGTCAACATTTATAAGAGATGATAAATATATAGGGGAAAGATAACATTTCAAAATATTTCTGAATATTTTTCTATGTTTACATTTCTGCTGAAATAGGTTAAAAGTAGTTTTATGCAAAGTAAAATCACTTGCTAATTTCACTTATCTCTGCCATTATATCTCAACAAAGACTATAAACGAAAAAGAAGAGACCTATAAAATAACCATACGGACTGCCTCCTTTGCTCTCGAAATATTTTGTTATCTGAAGAAAACCACAACACAAAACAAAACCGACACTTATGCTCCTTTAAGTGAATACCTAGAAGCAGCCTTCATTCACTTCAGAAAAAATTGAGACTTATGTGGGAGGCTTCCAAAACCATGCTCCCTAATGCTTATACAGATATTCATCTGGGTGCAAGACACGGCAGGAAAAAATTGCCTGATGCTTTTAAGTTTTATTCCTAACTGAAGTCCTAGTAAAATCATTGGGCCTCCTTGCATGATTATGAGAGTAGACGTCGTATCCAGAACTTGCTCTTTCAGAAACCTGATAAGACAGTACTCATGGCACACTTTGCATGCTGTTAAGTGTGTACCTATCATTCATGGCAAATTTATAAAACAAAAGCTTCCAAATGTATACAGAATAACTGTATCAGGCAACAGTTTTTTCTTCCTCGGTGAGAATACTATCATACACCAGTAACTTACCTCTCACTGTTCAAAGCCTGATCCGCACGCTCACTTTTCAAGCTATCTAACTCACTCTGTAGAAAAGCTATATTTGTCTGTGCTTCTAAAAGATCTTTCTTAAGTTTCTGATTTTCCTTAAATAAAAGAAGATATTAGATGTTAGCCGTCAGTCACCTGCATAAAATGTTGACATATTATAATGGTAAAATAACATCAAAATTAAACAAACACTACAAAATCTGAGCATGGAGGAGGAAAGAAAAATGAAAGAACTCTAAATCAATAGAGAAGTCAGTAAACTAGCATGTGGAACCACTGAATTTTTATTTTCCCATTT
Organism: Merops nubicus; assembly: GCF_000691845.1. Lineage (NCBI taxonomy): Eukaryota > Metazoa > Chordata > Aves > Coraciiformes > Meropidae > Merops > Merops nubicus. The sequence continues at coordinate 14,449 of NW_008593285.1, read as the reverse complement.
CAGTTACACAAAAAGGGAACTATATCACCTCAAGCCATTTCTAAACATTATACCTAGAATGAGTACGCATTTTTACAGAACACTGTTTTTTTTCCCAAGTTAAAGATCCTCGTACACTTATCAACAACTTCAAAAGTTTACTGGTACTACATATATTTAAAAAAAAAAAAAAAAATTGTATTGTAGAGGCTAAAACTGAGGCTAAATTGATATATTAATTACAATTATCTCTCACCAGCAGCACATCATGTACTCTTTTTTTCAACTCATCTACATCTTCCTTGTGATTTACATTTTTGGATTGCTCCTCCAGCTAGAAGGATACAAAAAATGCACAATTAATGTATGTTACTGATTTTTCTGGTTTAAAGTCCATAAAAAGTAATGGAAATTGTATTAAATATCCCTTAAAAGATTTTACAGCTATGAAGGTTTTTAAAACTCAAGAGTTTTCCCAACTGTTTTAGTAGGCAGCATTACTCAAAAAATTACTGGTCTTCTATATGATTTTTTACAGCAATACCTAAAAAATGTTTAATGTGCATTTTACTTTCTGTAGGTGTTGACTATGCACAGCTAGTGGTACAGAAGCCAGCTATCAAGAAGATAAAAATAGGTGTATTCCCACTATTGTAAGTAAGTAAGTAAATAAATAAATAAATGAAATAATAGAAATACTGCTCCATCTGTGTAGTACTACAAGAAGATTTTGTACTACAAAATCTTCCGTTTCTTTTGAGGAATTTCGATTTCTATCAATGATTTTTAACGTACAATTAGATATAAAGAAACAAAAATATAGCCTCATAGTCACTAAAATTCTGGTAAAAACTTACAACTTATGTCAAAAATAAACCCAAATTACAAAATAACCCAAGCGAATATTCATATTTGAGATTCCAGCCTACGTTACACTTACATATCAAAAGATCAAGTTAAAAGTTCAATTCAGACTAGTTCCACTAGTAATTTCAGTTTAAAATTACAGCTTAAACCTGCCTCTACCATCAACATTTGAGAGAAATGCACTAGCTGCTAAAAGAAATTATATTGCTGTAAATTACTGTATTTGGGTTGCCAATTTCATCTAAATCTATAAATTACAAGTACTTAGAGGCAATGCATTAGAGTATTTCTAATGAATCAAATAGGCAGCTAGGTAAAACTGCCGTGTTAACAACTGGATAGAGCTAGAAAATTATGCAGCAAAATCTGGCTACCATTGGTCCCCTTCCTAAGTATTTCAGTAAGTTACACAGAATGAATACAACATCCATTTCTAATACACATTAAACTAAAAAGCTGCAACTATATATATCCATCTTGGGGAAGGCCCTTCATAAGGTCAGTATCTCTTACACTCTTTAAAAACTCTCATCATGACTTCTACTCACCTTTTTAAGTTTTTTTATTGTCACCTGAAGATCCCCAACTTCAGTATCATACTGGCGCTTCAGCTCATTTAGTGCTTCTTCAGCTTTTCGCTTCTCCTGCAGTGTTTTTAATCTCATTAAAAGTTCAGACAGGTTTCAAATGTTTTATTTAAACACTCATTAGTTTGGAAACCACACACTTTCCCCCTAACAGGTGTAATTTTGTCTTTCCACTTCATCAACCTGCCCCTTCCTTAAGATCCACAGGTTCTGATTCTATCACTGCAGTCCACTTATAAAATATTCATAGCAATAAAATGGTAAAGTGGAAGCAAAGATACGGGTCAATTCAGTGTTCGCTACACATGCCACAGCCTCCTGTGCTTAACATTCTTAATGTCTTAAAAAAAGCCAGAGAGAAGTGTCCATAATTTTTTTGTACATAAATTCAGGTGTGTATTGCACATACAGATGCATATATACAAGCCTGCACAAAAATCAGGACATCACATGTTTTTTTTTCAAACCAGTCTTCTACGGCTTGGCATCTTATGTGCTAGTAACAGCACTACTGGGCCACTATCGGTTTAACTCCCACCAGTCACTCCCCAGGGACCTGAGTGAACATTTTCACAACACAGGAAACCAGAACACAGCAGTGGTAACGTGGTGCCAATGAGGCAGGTTGAGTTTTCACAGAGAAGACAAACGTGGACTTCTCAGTGAATTCAGTGTTTTCCTGTAGGTGCTGCCGACACCCGTATGTTAAATGATAATCCGTGTGTTAAAAATGATAATCAAAGTAATCAGTTCAAACTTCTCCTTCTCTTGGCAGCTACACAGGACTCCTAAGTATTGTTTGGTAACTATTTGCTTCCCTTGAAGAAACAAAATACAGGCAGGTGTCACGGTGGCATGAGTGAGATCACTCTGACAAACAATAGCCTTGAGTACAGGCATCAAGATTAATGGTTTCGTACAATCCCACAAAGTAAATACCTTACATTTACTCTCGGGGCGTTTTAGTAGGTGGAGTTACGTGGAGGTATGAACTCAAGGGAACATTTAGGAGTGAAAATGAAAAGAGCACTGTGAGAAAGAAGTTACAGCCCATATTTCATATCTATAGCGAGGTATGAACAGTGAAAACTGCTCTCTGTGCAACTCGGTGACGTTTTGAGGACTTCTTAGAATAAAAACACAGACCAGATGTGGATAATACTCTGCAGATGTGTTTTTATGTAATGCTAGTACATAACTGTGGATGTTCTCAGAGTGAATACACACATCCCAGTCATCTTTTCACAGTAGTGTAAAAGTCTCTAGGGCTTTCTTCAGTGATTTACCACTTTTTGCAGAACATAAATTTTCCAGAGCAAACATATTTGTTTGGAAATAGAAATTTCCAGAAATTTCCTTCTGGAAATAGAAAGAGTTCTTCTCCTCTGAGAGTTGCATTATCATTAGTTAAACATATTATGATACACTCTTTTTTTTTTTTGCTGTGGTGCTATCTTTAACTTTTTTTTGTCATTATATTTTGTTTCTAGGAAAACAACTGACTTTTATGGTTTGGTCTTAGCGTTTCCTCTTGTATAGAAAAAGATGGTGTTTGAAGCAAATCCATTAGAATATAATTTATCTTCAAAGGTCAATTACCATTAACTATTTAAAATCACCAAGTTGGCTGACTGCACTTTGTTGCTTCTGATTCTGCAAATGCTTTGGTGTATGTCGTGGCCTACAAAGCAATAATTATGTCCACAATGTATATTTCAATTCATGCAGTTCTTATGTCCACATCAGAACACTTTCACAAACTCTTATTCTTCTGTGCACTATAAATTTAGGTTTATCTTATTTAACTCCAACATGACCCAGACAACACAGGTAGGGTGGTTTTCCTGTACTTCTCTCTGCTTGGCATTGCACAGCCATGTGTGGCTTTAGTGTATCTTTCAAGGGGTAAGAAGAAGAATGTTCTTATAATTTTCCACCAAGACTGCAAGCCAGTTGAAATGACGGCTAAAACTTAAGCACACTGAAACAGAATTTCCCATCAACTTTGGGAGGTCCAGGCTCTCACATACTGTCATCACAATTATGCTCTCTTATGTCTATAACCCTCTAAAATAGAGATGCTGAATGAGAATGGGGGAAATAAAGATCACTACCCCACGCAGATAAATACAAATTAGAAACAAATGATCTAACCATTAATTTCTACATAAATTCTTCTACTAAGAAAACTAGATTCCATTCTTTTATTGTGAAATGTCATTTTCCAATCTGTTTCAAATACTGGTCTCAGAAATAAATTCCTCTAGGCCAGCATATTCTCACAAAAGAGAAAGACTTTTTTTTTTTTCTTGGTTTGTTACAGCTGAGCAGCCATTCCCCTTTGGGAAAGCATTCAATAATACATTTTTGATGCCATGGGCAGCTTCTTTTCATCCAGGCCCTGCCTTCAGCAGCTTTGAGTCAACCCATGAAGATCAAAAACACACATGACCATCAACTCTGCTGAAGACCATTGAGAATTTGGTCATTATGTAATTCTGTAAACACGAAACACTCACTTCCTTTTTAGCTTTATGCTCTGCAGCCTGTATCCGTTGTTCCATCTCTTCCTCCAGCTCACTGAGCTGAACTGCCGCTTTATCCTGAGCTCTAAAATTTAGAAGTAAATAGGCCTTTAAGGTTGATAGAAATGTTGTGTGAAACACATCTGACTACATCAGCTGAAACAAATTAGACAGACAGACATAGGAACAGTTTACCGCTGCCCAGAGCTTGAAACTGGTAAGGCTAGGAAACAAAATCACAAATTAATTTGAAGATACAGACAAATCAGATTTTAAATAATAGCTGACAGATGATGATTAGTATGAAATACATCACATTTGCATTTTGAAAATTAATAGATAAAAGGCCCTTCTGGTTATCCTATGAAGGGACTTCAAAAGGTTAACTACAGCAACTTGCATCCCCGACACATACAGCATATCTGTCCTGAGTTACTCTTATTGTTTTTGACAATAATGAGGTGAGATTTCAAACGTCCGGAAGCCACAATGAGCAAACACACCACTTGAAGCTGGAAACATAGAAATATCAATTCTAAAATGTAAGTATAATGGGCACGTATGGTAAAACTTAACATTACAGCTAAGGAAGAGGAGTCAAAACATTTTAAGACATTAAATATAAGAATAGAGCCTGCAAAAATTTGATCCCAGGCTTATCAAATGTAAACACGGAATCATCTATATGTGTTCAGGTACATGTGTGTGCATACTAACTATCCTTTCAACTCAGCTTATGGAAGTAACTCCACATGACGTATTTTGGCATCAAATCCCAGGAGTTTAACCTAACAGTGTTACAGAGAAAAATGTAACTGCAGGACTGAACTAGAAACACAACTCACCATACCTTTTTACCGCGACAGCCAAAGTTTCCAACTCTGTGCTTTGGAGTTTGATCTCTCGGATGAAGTTCTTAATGACATGTTCGTACGTCTGGATTAACCTTGGTTCCACTATGTGTATGTTCTGATACAGAACGCTGACCTGCTCTTGTCTGAAAAAGAAAGATCCTGTTTCAGTGCACTTACTTGGAACAATGTTCTGTAACAGGTTTGGGAAACGTGTTACAAATTAAGATATCCCTCTTTTGCATACTTTTAAAATTTAGCAAGTTATTTATGGACTTTGAACATTCAGTACAGCATGTCTGAGTTATCCTAAATTACGTTTATCTTTCTTGCTTCTCAACTTTAACAGAGTCAGTGAAAAAAACACTTTTTAACGTAAGTAAATATTTTGCACTTCTATTCATGGTGTATTGAAGACCATGCCACTGGAGCAACCCATAAGGTGTTATCAAGTTGGTTGGTGGCTCTAATGTTATTTACAATCCATGAAGAAGTTTATGACTTTCAGAGGCTGCACAAGAAATGAAAATGGGTAATGTCAACCACCTAAGTTAAAACAGACATTTAAGGGGGCAGAGGGAGATGACTGTATCTCCTTCAAGAAAACAAAGTTTGATGTTCCCTTAGCTGTTGGGCTTCTTATACTAGAAGGCAAACAACTCCTGTACTAGTATGTGGCAATAAGGGGAGCTGTAAGGGAAATAAGAATACAGCCCTTTGGTTTAAGGCAAGTTATTCTGTCCCAAATGACTGCACACCTCGTAACGCCAGCCCTGGTTTATAACCCAACAAAGTCATTGTTAGAAGAAGCTGATCCTCTGTATGACTCTCACATGACAAGTAACAGATATATCTCACACAGAAGAACAAGTTTCTGTAATCCTTTTTGATTAAAAGTCCTCTTGAAATGTATACTGTTTCTCAAAATTCCCAGTGTAGGAATAGTATATTCCAATTTCCGTTTGATCTTGACTCAGATACAACTGAAACAACTAGACAGTTTTAGCTGCCAAAGAATCATGACAAGATACAAAACTAAAGAATGCATAAGCACCAGAACATGACTACATGGGTTACCACGTAAGAAGCACCGATTTCTGTTCATCCCAGAAATAACATCACGTAACCCTTTGAGTTCCATGCCATTAGGAACAGTTTATCAATCGTTCAAGGCACAGAAATTCAGCACACTCTAGGTGAACAATACATATGTGTTTTAGAAATATAAGATACAAACATGAAACCTGTGTTCTGAAATTCTTTTTTCCTTTAAACTTCCTTTAAATTGCAACAAGATGCTTACTAATAACCTTGTTTCCTAGAAAGAAAAACAGTAGGAAAATCACTCATTACTTGATGCTAACACAGAATACTCACTATGTGAGAAATTTTTTTTTCTGATGCTCTTCCAAATCACAGGTCACTGAATTAAGAGCTGGACCTTTGAGGACCTACATAATTTTTTTCACAAGGCTGCAGGGTTACTTTGGAGCTCTACCTTTCTCAACCCATCTCATGCAGGATTAATCAGCTACTGCCTTTAAATCACATTAAGCGATATCCATAAAATTACATTGTACTTCAAACTGTACTACAAATCTTGTATTAAAAAATAGCACATGCATAATGTTACTATCAGAGGCCTTCTACCATACAGATGATTAACGGAGTAGCAAAATTGAAAAGTACACTGTCTTTTGCTGAAGGGAGTAGAGAATCAATTAGTCTGGCCTTTCCTTACTGTATTTTGCCAGGAGCAGAAGACATTTGTAGTGGAATATTTTGATGCATTTCTGCAACTTTCATTCTCTTTACACAAATGCCACAGCCATTCCCTGTGGCAGCTTCTTTTCAAGTGTATGCAAATCCACATACCAGAACAGAAGACAGGTATCAGTATCTCTGTGCTGCCAAGCCTCTGCCATACAGCTAAGTCTGCTTCCAATGGCTGTAGTCACAAGGACAAAATAGTTACTGTGGGAGTGTGTTTTCCCTCTGTGATACAAAAACCTCTTCATATTTATTATGCCTTCTCAGCCCAGTGACCAGCTACCATCAAGACGGATTCAAAATATCCCAGTGACTCAGTTTTCTGAAGCAGTACTTAGGTTTAAGAAGCAAAACAATGCAAATACAGCCACAGCCTTGCAGGATCCTGTAAAGGGTCTTGAGGGCTTTTCTAAATCAAAACTAGGCACTGAAATTCTAAGTCTCAGGTACCTGAGTGCTCCTATGGCAATTTTATGGGAAAGCTTAATTAAAAGCACAACTCAACAGCTACTGCAGCAACCAAAAAAACAGAGGAGGAATCAAAGCCATACAAGAAAATTGATGGGACTCTACTTAATCACTTATGCCTACAGCAAGAATTAAAACACTTTCATGAATTGGGAAGAGTGCTATTGATTTAATTACTTCAAGTATCTGTGACGAATTAGCAGCAAGCACACTGTGATATTTTCTAGATACACAGGATTTTAGAAGGAAGCAACTATACACACTCTATATCAACATGCAAATATGTATTTGATGATTATGAGAGTAATTGTTCTGAATTGTATCTTCCCATATTTTCAGTCACTGCTCTGTTTTCACATGATTTGGAAAATATCCGTGACACCACTGCAGCAGAACAGATTAGTTGCAATGACTATTGCTGAATTTATTTGTTTGTCTCCAGTTCCCCTTGAATACATGCTGGGTTTTTTTTCTGCAAATTCATTATTTATTCAAAATTGTTTATCAAGGAAGACTTCACAAATAGGGTTCACCAAGCTGACTCATGAACTCTGAACAGTGTACCCTTTTGCTGGACAAAAAGGCAACGAGAATGCTCTTATTTCAGTTTTAGCAAAATTCATCAGAAATGCTTTAAAGGTTTGCCCTTTAAAGCTAGTCTTCCTTGAAATCCTGAAATCACTTTTAATTGATTTAGCTGCATCCTTTCATGTTCCACACTAGCAAAACTGTAGACATTCACAAATACTGATGTGTAGAAAGAACCTTTTTTGATATATGACATGAAAGAAACTGTCCCTTTGGACCACTTGGTACTCTGGTTACACTACCTACCATAGAAGCCTTTCTGCTGCTTCTACAAAGTACAGCTGCAGAACACTACTACCCTAAAAAGTATTGTACTCTGGCCAAGTACTGCTCTGACTGTACCTTGCCTCACCTCAAAGGTTTTATACAGTAAGCTGTCTGTAAGACTCGTAATTAGTAAGAGTCAATATTTGCACAACTTCACGTAAGAGTTAATGTGAGCAAAGTTACTGTATTCTCTTGGCTTGAAGAGAATTCCTGAGAGAATTACAGAAAGAAAATAAAACTGCCCTGATGATAATACAGTTTGTAGTATGACAGATTTAAAATATCATAGTAAATTACAAGAGAAGAAGAGAGAGAACAAAAATAGTAACATTTGGTTCAGATATAAGAGAGATTTAGATGATACTAAGTGGCTTAATTTAATTCAACCTATAGAGTTATGGCTAATTCAAATCAATTCATGCTATTATTTTGGTTTTCTGCATGTACAGTGACCATTTGTCTAATGATCCACATTCTGAATGCAGCTCAGGAGTTGACATAATTTATCAGTAAAGAATTAATGCTACAGTTGCTCAGTATCTTATACATGTTCCCTATGTCATTGCCAGAAAGATGATGCTATGTTACACAGGCCCCTTTGTCTGCCCCCATGGGGGGTATTTTCAGTATCGTTTTCTCACCAAAGATATACAAATTACAATCACCTAGTGGAAAAGTGGAAGGAATCAATGATGTGCCAGTGATGTTGTAATACCACCTTCTCTCATTCACACAGTAAAGATTCAGCGTATTTTCTGCTGCTATCTTGCATATGTTTACCCAGGTCTGCTTCAGAAACATGGAGACATGGAAAAATAGTTTCTATTTTTGCAGGTGCAAGTAAAAGCAAAGCGTGTTTTCATGCTGATAATATGCTTGCATTCCTAAGTCTTAAAATGCTGCTATTCCAGTGGTCTCTTAGCAGTGTAAGTGAGCTTTTAAAATTCCTCCCATTACTTATAGCAGCTCTGTTCTGGTATGGGCTTGAAGGGATGAACTATAAGGTGGTCTGAATTAGGAAGGCCTGAGCTGGTGGGCAGAGCAAAAGAAAGATGAAGCATTACACATCTGATGACGTCCTTACACCAGAGACCAACAGCCCATCTGTCCCAAAAAGAGAAATACCTTTTTCAGAAAAGCAGATACCTTGCATACGCCATCGTTTCAGCTACCAGGAAAGATCAACCAAAACCATTTCAAATTGGAAGGGACCTACTTTTGTCACAGCTGAGTGCCTAATAATTTCTATTAGATTAAGTGCCTTGAGGAAAAACAGAGTATATGAAATGTTAATGTGGTGTAAAATTCAAGGTACACTCAACCTGAAGCACTACGGGTTTTTTCAATACCACCTTTTCTTGATCTCTATCTGCTGCTTCAGAAACAGGCTGTATTAAAGGAAGATGAAAAAATTTGCAATCCCCAGATGAGAGAGACAGGTCAAGAACTGATTCCCAGCAAAAGGATTTTTAATGTTTCCAAGGAATGAATACGGCTCCCTTCCCCAAGACAGGTGCGATTTGGAGCTCGTGGAGCAGGAGTGGAAAAGACTGTGGGAGGTAAAGACAGGGAGGTAAAGATGAAATCTGTGGAAAACGAGAGCATTCCAAGGATATCGTTACGACAAATGACCACGTGACATGAAAATCCTAGAAAGACAAATGGTACAGTTATTTGGCATAGATGCTTTTCCAATTAAAGCCAAAAACAGAAGAGCAGTAAAACCTAAGGTAGCTCAGAAGGTCTTCTACAGAAAGGCATCCACCATGCTTCCAGCAAAGCACATTTGTCAACCCCTTATCATTCTTACAGCAGAGATCCCCACTCCAGCAATGTGACAAATGGCACTGTCACAGTGAAAAGGCAAAGGGAAAAAAAAACAGCATTTGTTTTTCCTCAGGATTTGCCTTTATCCTCTCTCTGAGGAACACGTGTCAACTTCCAAAGAAATCTTTCTAGTGCTGGTACAATAGCTCATCATCTCCTGGAAGTAAATACAAACTGCTGACAAGAGCTGATGCTGTGCTCTGTATTAACTTTGGCAAAAATCCATCCTGGCTCATGACAGCAAGAGCAAGACAGGTTTTTGGATGTTTTTCTTTTTACTCGGCACAGCCCCTCTCCTTTGCTGAAGCTGACCAGTATATCCCATAAGCATCGCCCATCTTCACAGTTCAAGTAGCTCATGTTAAAGACAGCACTGATTTCTCATTCTACCATGTCTCTCAGATCCACATTTTTTCTACATGTCCAGATGACATGATTGGAGGAGAACTGTTACCGTAATCACATTAGGAGACTTTGGAATTGTACAATGGATAAAATCTCACAGTCTGGCAACACTGAAATCAGAATCAAATTAACCATCAGCTTTGCCCAGAGTACAAGGCACACAAGCCAAACCCCAAGACTAAAAAGCAAAGCAATGAAGTATAAGGTCTTCAAAGCAATGGTGTATAAGTACAACCTGAAACAGGGATACAAACTTTCTTCTCCGGATTCATCTACTCATTTACACTCAAATACATTTAGTTCATTTTCCAATCAGATTATCCGATTTGCCAAGTAGCACAGAAAAAAATGCCTAGTAGGGCTTAAAGGGATGGAGTTTATCCTAAAGTGATCCCACAATACACAAGAAAACACAGAGCACACAGAGTCCTAACTCTTTGATCTTTCTAACTGGAGGTCTTTGACATTGAAACTTCAAAATCTGTTTTCAGGGAAGTTTTTTGCCTGTGATTTACAGAAACAAACAACTGACATAGCATTCATAAGTTTCCTCTTGAAGTGTCTGTGGATGCTGGATCATTCTTTGTTCAAGCTGAAAAAGGGAAAAGCATTGCCATTAGGAGGCATTTCCACATGCTTAAAGGAAAACGTCCCTATTAGGAGTGCACAGGGAAGATTCCAATCTTACCATGGAAATCCAAACAGACCTGAGGTTGGCCACACATTACAAAAGAATGAAACACGCAGTAACAAGACCAAGAACCTAACGACCTTATGTTTTACTACTCTTCTGTTTTTGGCTTTAATTGGAAAAGCATCTATGCCAAATAACTGTACCATTTGTCCTCCTTGGACTTCCATGTCATGTGGTCATTTGACATAACGATACCCTTGGAATGCTCTCGTTTTCCACAGGTTTCATCCTTACCTCCCACAGTCTTTTCCACTCCTGCTCCACGAGCTCCAAATCGCACCTGTCTTTGGGAAGGGAGCAGTATTCATTCCTTGGAAACATTAAAAATCCCTTCCCTGGGAATCGGTCCTTGACCCGGCTCTCTCATATGGGAATTGCAAATTTGTTCATCTTCCTTTAATGCTTTAATACTTCCTTTAAACCCCTGCAGCATGGGCAGTACACTGGAGCACTCACTGCATGGAGCACCAAACAGGTAAGTTCCTTAACTAACTTTGTCTACTCCTCCACCACTGCAAAGACTTCTTAGAGGAAAAAACTAATAAAGATGCCTGAGTTCTCAATAAAACAGATGTTCTATGGCTCAGGTAAGTGTAGTCCAGTTGGCAATTCACTACATATGAAGCAAAGGTACTGCAATCTTTTATGTTCAATTGCTCAGTATACCTGAGTGGATAGAACAACATAGCAGGGTAACTGCATTTTAAATTAAATTAATGCCAAAAAAATCCCCAACCCTCTACACAATCCCACTAAAATCTGACCTCATGCATTATAGTAGGTCATCAGCTTGTAAAGACTTTCCACTATTTCTTGTACTAGAGGCACAAGCACCCACTGTAAACACTAAGACAAACAATACTTTGGCTCCCAGTGACCACCTTACCAAGAAATCTAACTGAATGTCATCCCAAAAAATCTGTTCAGATGGCGAGAGAAGGCGCAAGGCTGGAAAGAAACTGTTTGATGCTACTCTTCTTATTTTAACTGCAGATGATAAAACCACAGCTCCAGTAGAGACCTGGATGTTTTAAAGTATAAGCTAACACAACTGTGCAGCTGACAGACCAAGCTACAGACAGGCAAGATCCATCCCATAGCAACACTATCTTTTTTAAAATTAACTAAACTCAAATAACTCTAACTGTAGTGTATGCTTATTTTAGTACCTGGAATGAGGCAGCACCTGTCAGTAAACTAGGTTGCACCTAATATCTGCAACTTCACTGAGGACAAGGTCAGGACATTGATCTGATACTGGGTTTCACACCTCATTACAAAGGCTTATCTACGGCTTTTAAAAGTCCTAGAAATAGAGACTGAGCCCTGTGTATTGGTACCGGTGAACATTTTTCCCCTTGATTTCCATGGGCACTCAATCAAGCTCAGGAATGACAGGTACCACAGGTGTTCACCACATAACTTTCTCCTGGCTGCAGCCCTGGTTTTATCTCACTGCTATGCCTTATTTCTCTCGGTATAAACTACACAGCACTGAAGCACAAGTGCCAGTGTTTTACTGCCTGGGGCCAGAGGGCACAGCATTTTGAGGGACTGAATCCCAAGATGATATGAGATAAAAACCATACATTATCAAGATAAAAAAATAGGGAAAACTAACACTACTTATATAGGTTTGAGGAGTTTCTTCTTTGTAATTACTCTCCTCATAGTTTCCAATGCCAATGTTACAGCACGCATCTGAGGAGTAATACACTACAATGGGAGGACACCAACTGTTTTACAGCACTGAGCATGCAGGTGTGTTCCAAGCTAAGTCTGTTTTTCAAAGTACTGCCTTTCCCTAAAAAAACCCTGAACTGACACACAACTGGGGAGAAAAAAAAAATAAATAAAAAAACCTTTTTTGAAATATCAGCTTGCACTTTACATGTTTTTGTTGCTTAAAACCTCCCTTATCTCAAGACTCCTCAAACACTTTCAATACACTCATTACTTACACAAGTGGTCCTAATGGTTTTAGTGAGACTGCATACACGAAAAAAAACCTTTCACACAGGTTTCAACAGAAAAAAGATGCCGGCCACAAATGGAAAAATGTTGAGCTGTAACACAGACCTGCTTCCAACACTTCAGGATAGTAAAGAGAAAGAAGAAGAAAACAAAGGGCATACTGTTCTTCAGCCGAAGTTGGCACACACCTAATAAACACAGCCAACTACCGAGAATGTTCAAAGCTATTTATAAAGCTGAATGTGAACAGGAAGCATTTACATTAAATTACTGCCCACCTGATGCACATGTGTTTAACTATCAAAATTCAGCTCTGTTTATCTAAGACACATAACACAAACGACATTACTGTGTCATGTTGAATTTAACGAAACTGAAGGTCACGTCTGCACAGTCAAGCCTATGGAAGATATTCCCATTCCCTCCTGCTAACCTCTCACACAAACAACGGGACTATATTCAAACAGCTGCCACAAACACCCTAACCAAGATACTGACAACTACTGTCCATGAGTCAGATTTTTTTTCCCATTTTTTGTTGAGTTTCTGTCTGGGTTTAGGTTAAGTTATGAACTGCTTCTGCACATTTTCAAACAGTCTTTTCTTTTCTTGTTTTTATTATCTTTCTGTAGAAAGAAGCATGTAGCAAGGAAGGCAACATGAACCAGATAAGAAAGAACTGTACAAAGTTACTGATATGTCTGAAATAGAGCACTACAGTAACGCTAACGTTAGCCTTCCAGTCCACACTCCAGCTGTGGACATAAATAGTAGAGCAGACATTTTTAGAAGTCCCTAGAATCAAATTATTAGGGTTTACAAGAATCGAATGTGCAGTATATGGAGACTAGTAAGATAAAAATTTGCTGGTGACTTGAAACATGGTTCTGTAAAAAAAACACACTGCATGTTGACTGTTTTCAAAAGTTACACAGAAACTCACACGCTTTTCATTAGGCCGTGTGTACCTCAGCCAAAGACCCACTGCAACTGGATAGTCTTCATATATCCGTGTACGTATTTTAACCGCCTCTTAACTAGCTGCCAAGCCCTTAAAAACAGACCGCTTGTTTTCCTGCTAAAATTACGATTTTTAAATGAAACAGAATCACTATGTCTTTCTTATGGCCAACATTCTGATACTCATTTTGAGCACCTCAGGTTTCAGGCAGGTTCCTGCAAAGCACCAAAACGTCCCTCAGTAAACTATCACCAGCTTGGTACTGACAGATCTGCAATAATCGGGTTTAATCCCAAATCAAGCTGCCATGGGTTGTCTTCGTTTCACCAGCATCCATGGCAAAGGCTCTCACGGACTTGCTGAGATCCCTCAGCCCGAGGGCCGTACTTAGGAACCCTGCTAACCTGGAGGCAAAGGTGGCAGTGGTCTGCCTTCTGCAGAACAGGGAAGGCAAGGGCCTAAGAAAGATGCTGCGGGCTGGTCGGGGAACAGCCCGGGGAGAGAAGTTCCACCTGCGGAGCGGGCAGCACCCCACACGGCTCACCGGCCTGATCTCCCCACGTGGAGCGCCGGCAGAGCCGCGGGGAGGAAGCGGCCGCACGCTGGAAGAACAGAGCCAGGAAATCTCAGCTCCGGGCAGCAGGTGTGGGGAGGGCTCCGAACACCTGCGAGCGCGGCGGGAGAGG
>NW_008593284.1:13267-20586 GCF_000691845.1 Merops nubicus | reverse complement strand
GTACACTGTGCATGAAGTATAAACACACCAGGGTTTATGGAATTACAAATGCTCTTTTTCAAAGGCTGGACGAGAAGATAATCAACTCTCAACACATTTACTTCTATTTAATGTCGTATTTTACATCTGTAAAACTTCATAATCCATCTTAGAGCTCTTAAACATCAGTAGACATGAGACTAGGCTTACCTCTGGTCCATTGGCAGCTGCTGATGTTTATAACAGCACTGACTCCACAAAAACACAGAATTAGAGTTACTTTTGCATGTGGCTTTTTTGTGACCAGGAAGATAGATGGCATCAGATGCAGAACTCCAAGGGATGAGTCAACTCACTATTCCTGCTACTTGTGATTGGAAGGGACTACCAGAACTGTGTTAATTGTAGTTCTTCTCCCAGCTATTACAGCTTCCTTTTAATTGCCATTCTTGAGATTCAGGGAAATCTGCCCTCGCTTGTTAATCAAATTTTCTATGCAAAACTACTGAGTTCTTTATTCTCAACTACCTTGGAAAACTATGAGGAGGGACAGTTCTATTTTTATACTCTTTCTTCATAAGCTATGTTTTATTTCTTTGCATTCATCCATGAGTCAAATCAGTAAGAAATGTTGCTTGCTGCTTTTCATATTACTGAAATATACTGAAATTATGTGAACTAATAATTATTATTTTATTTCCTTAGTATCAGAATTAGACATGCCTGAGAATAAAGAGCCAAACTCCTGCGCCTCTGTAGTCAACCAGCACAGTGGAACCGAGTCCCCAGGTTAATAACACCCAGGACTTGGCTGAGATGAATTACCTTTCCTATGCAGCTGAGATGCACAAATCTGCCAAAGTGCTCTGGGTGTCCAGATCTCATTAATTTCAGCACACAATTGTTTCCAAATCCTGGTTTGGACAGAAGTGTAAAGGTAGCTCTGGGAAAAAAAAAAAAAAAAAAAAAAAAATTATACTTGAGGAACCATTTCTTCTGTTCCTTAGAAAAAACATGGATGGCAAGGACAGAAATTCCATTTTGGCCAGCTACCTTGCTCTGCCTGAAGCATGGTGCAAGAAGCAGAATCTTCCCTGATACCCAAATCACATCTTTCTCTAACATTCCTCAACAGTATTTTTTCCTGAGGTAAAGGAACCGTCAGCTGTAATTGCAGAGACAAGTAATAGCCCTTATTTAAAGTAGGAAAGGGCAGAAGAACCTGCATGGCTTATACAGTTACTTAGGGAAGAGCTTTATCTTCTAAAATACACAAACAATGAAGTGAAATGACTAACCACATGCTCAGACCACACGTCCCCTCAAATGCATGACTATGGACATGGTTTCGCTGTAACTCAACACGACCTGTTCTCCAGGAATAATGCACTTCTCCAGTGCTGGTTAGAGATTGGCTGGATAATTTTGGGTGGGATGAGGACAGAAAGTGAATGAAGACTGATACACTTCTCACCTATCTACACCGTTCACCTACCTGCTCGTTGGGTAGTGTTCCAGTGTGAAATTAATTGACATGACAATTAAACAGGCTCAGGAGTACTGGTTCATGTAGCGGGAACGTATATTTAGTCTCTGATAATAATGAACTCTTGGAAAACTTCCCATAGGATTTCTTCGGGCAGAAAGACATGATCTGTTATATCAGTAAAACACAATAGCTCGCAGCTGTGTTAACATGCTTAGAAGCACATTAATGACACCATATTATTAAGCAAGCACCAATAAAAGAACAAACCATTCCCAAAACCCCCTCCAGACCCACGTGGATTTTCAGTCTCCTAACAGAAGCCCAGCTGACATCACTGTGCACAACCTTTCCGAATCTCCCTGCTCTTTCCCACAGCCCCCCAGATATGAAGGAGCCTGAATTAGGTTTCTCTCCCTCCTCATAGAGGCAAACCTAACCGAAACCCTCTGCCAGAAGCCAAGAGGGCCAAAACAGGTGCTGGATGACACTCCGGGCTGAAGGGGGAAGGCACAGCACTTTGGCAGAGCTATCTAATGAAGATGCAAGCTCTCGAGAGGAGCTGGAAGCCCCCTCCCACGTACAGTGCAGATGTTGGCATCCATAAACGTCATATGAGCACATCTTCAACTTTGTGTTCCCTTCCCAAACTACAGATTAGGTATGTTGCTAAGAGTTGCCCAGAGGTCACTGCTCAAATCCAGTTGCTATCTTTTTTATGCAAAAGTTATTCTAGAATCTCTATAATCTCATAGTGAACTGCAGTTCTCCTCACAGTTTACCTTAGTGAGCTTAATGCAAAAGAGAACTACTAATTTCCACAGTATAGACTACAGATCATGCAAAGCTTGAACTGTTGATCAAAACACAACAGCATTGCTTGCATGCTCCATCACAAATGGGTTTGGTTGTTTGTTGGTTTGGGTTTTTTTTGAGGTAACCAACCACGCAGGTGCCACTACCACTCCAGTTTCACAACTAAATGCAAGAGCAGTTTAAATCTTGCTTGGTGTAAAGTCCACACCCTGAAAACAGCCATGAAGAAGGGTCTGGAGCTTCTGGACAAAGAAAACATAGCCAAAAGGCAGGAGGAGAGGTGACCAGCAGGGATGCAGTGAGCTGTGCATATGAAGCTGTGGATAAACAATCGGATACAAGGAGCAACAGGCAGGGTCAGGAGACGAAGAAAGGAAGATAAGAAAGTGTTGGACTGGAAGGAGGGGAATATCAGCAGACAGAAAGAGAAGCAATTACTGAAAGAAACAAAAATGAAGAAAAAAAAATTATTCTCTACAGGTATGTGGACGATACCATGGGGTATCAGGGGATAATGAGCTCGAAGAGCACCCACCATATTCAAAGTCTATTTGGAGACTGTCCCTGAAAAAGTACAAAGATGCCAGCTGGCCCAACAGCCCTTTCTGAGATCCCACAGTAGTTACTGTCAGCAGAAATTCTGGGGCACATGCCACAGGAGGGATCCTGTATCATAAGAGGTTTTAATCAGGGACACTAAGCACCAAGAAGTTTTGGCTCAAGAACATACACAGTCTCATTTTTACCAGAATTACCTGAACACCAAATAAAGTCACATCAAGTAATCAAGCAGGCTAATTCTCTGGAAATGACCAGCCATAAAACTTTATGTGGGAAGTGGGATGTCCCATCAGCTTCACCTGTGTTCACAATTTAAAAAAAAAAAAAAAAACAAACATTTTTGCCTATAGACAAAGAGAAGAAATTCATTGACAGATGGTCACCTTAAGTGCTATGGTTTGTCTCCATATATAATGAAAAATATATAAACCTTCTGTTGCACAGAAGAGGAGAGAGGGTTGAACACCTGTTCCAAATTATTATGATACTATAAACACTCCTGGAAATTGGAAAGCCCTGTGTTTTAAGAAAGTGAGAAGTGCCATTGCCAGCTAAACTAAATTGAGTAGGCTTGGGTCCAGTAAGCAGTGAAAGAGAATTATGTGTATAGCCTCTGGCTTACAGCTGATAAGAGAAGTAAGTGGGCATAAAGTTAAAACCTAACACTGCAGAAATCCTGTCATTTTCTGGAGTATATACATAAATTAGCTGTGCAAATTGTATTTCTTAATGTACTTCCAGTATTTTCTTTTCAGGCTTGTCATCTCTGGAATCCCTTCACAGCAAAATAGATCATCTGAAATGTCCAAATGAAGGGAAACGTTAGGTAGGTTTGGCTAAATATGTTCATCCAACATCTAGAAAATACTGATTGAATATTATTTTACTCTAAGGGCTGTGAATTGTTGTTATTTCATCAAGTCTTCCAAATCCATGCCAGAGATGGATCCAAGCTCATGTCAGTATCCAATAAAGTTGTCAGTGCCTTTTGCTGATTCCTTCCAGAAAACATCTGCCTCCTCAAAGCTCTCATAACCAAATGCTGACAAAAATACTGTGAGGCTGTATGTCCAACAGTTAACCAAGAAACTATCTCTTGCCAATAGGAAGATGATGACAAGTAGATGTTGTACCAACATCCCTATACACAGCAGGTTAAATATTAATCAATGCAGAATTCTGGGTCCGATCACATCGTTTTACATCAGTCATTCAACAAGATTTCCTATTTCTAACCCATGAAATGAGGAGCACTAGCACAGTTACAAAGCAAATTAAAAAGCAGGATGTCTTTTTAAGTCAGCCTGTAACAAAATATATCCATACTGGATTACATATCCATGTAACTAGGCCTCCTTTACTGGTATTGCTGCTCTTGTAATATATAACATACTATTAAATCAGTGTCACAGCAAACTAGAACAGAGAAATCAAGGAAATTATAAGGGGTTTTTGTACTTTTCATCTCTTAAGAGGGGAAAACCAAAAGATTTTAAAGCAGGGCTCTGTCCAAAAGCACTGTACAAGGTGTGGAAATTCCAACAGAAACTGGTGCAGGCAGCACTGTTTGTGCTAAAAGGATGGGAAGGGCCAAGCACCCCCTGGGCAAAGCACAGGTCAAGTAACAAAAGGATGACAAAGTCAAAAGGAGAGATCATGAGGGGGCTCATAGGAGAGGCTGTTGCATCCATCTCACAGAGGACATCATCCCTCACACAGCTTCTGAGCTGTTCAGGTGGGTTTGTTGGTAACCATCACTCTCAGACTCACACTATACTACCAATGACTGCTTAAAAAGTTGAGTTGGTTTTGTCCAGACTAGCCATAATTTTCATCTCTAGGAAAAATTTTGCATTGTTGAAGGTTTTATTTTGTTTTTTTTTTAACATTTCCACTACTACACAAGCCAACAGTTGCTGCCTTCATACAATTCCAAGAACAGCAACTCAATACCTTTTAATTTTTGGTTATAGTTTAACACGGTTATTCATAAATGCTTTACAGTGTTTACTGGGGGGGGGAAGGGAGGGGAAATTAGTTGGAGACACCCAAATCCCACACAGTACATCATATTATTCTACTTCAACTTAAAATACAGGACTTACTTTGTAATTGCCTTACTCTTCTCTGGCTGAACACAATTCAAGTTTTATTCTAAACACAAGCAGAAGTGCTGTATGCTTTTCAGATTTGTCTTTCAAAGACACTGGGATTAGAAAACTGACACCCACCTCTTTCCTGTTTAACATTATGTACAGCAGGCTCCTTTTTTTTTCTTTTTTTTTCTTTTTTTTTTTTTTTTTTTTTTTGAGTACAATGTAAAACTTATGTGTGTGCCTTTTGGTTGTACTGAATCTTTAATCAGAATTTTAAAACTATCTAAACATAACATTTTCTGGTCTGAGCACAGAAATTATTTTGGCAGATGATCCTGTTTATTTTTCCCAGAATGTTAATGGAAATTAGAGAGCATTTTGATAAATTAAAATTGATACACTTTAGCTGCCTACACTCCTGAATCACCCTCACATAAGTGCATTTCACACAGGCTGAATGTGACTATCGACAGCAGCTATGCAGAAGAGACCATGAGAAAAGCAGGCATCTGTAGACGCTGAGTTTGCCTGGTAAGCATCTTCTGTAAAGTCAGCCACAAAAAACCTTGACACATCCAGAGCCAAAAAAAAACCAGTATTTAAGAGTTGGGCTTTCTGAAATGAGACAAAAATTAAAAAGTAAAAGACATCTAAAACTAGAAGCAGAAAATAAGAAGGGCAGAAATGAAACTTATTATGTGGAAAAGGCCTTTACAAGTTATATATTATTTTAAAATACTTAAAGGATGACTTAAGTTTAGCAGAGACTCCCGTCACAAGCAGGGCTCAGTTTCATATAAATTCACATTTAACAGACTCTTACAAAGATTCCAAGCCTAGAGGATAAAACAGATCCTTACTGAATATTGTGTACTCACATATTCTGCAGAACCAGAGGCAGCACTGCGGCATTAAATGATGACCAGTGAAAAAAAAAACTTGACTACTGACTCTCATTTTTTATCAGCCCTAGCTGAGGCTACCAATAACAAGGCAAAAACATCCCTCACAATACCAAACTGCAACTACTTGGCTAAATTCACCAGCCAGCTCTTGCAGTCATTTAGATATTCCTGTCTTTCTACTTTATTAAAAAAAATTAATCTGAAAGACCTACTTTTACAGCAGTAACATCAATATTTTATATTCTCCCTTTTACTGTAAAATACCAGGCTGATTTATATGTTGTTTAAAAAAAGTACCAAACCCATCACATTATGTAATATAAAATACCACCTTTGTCTCCAAGGGAACATCACATTTTAATCCAAAGCTACAGAAATAGCTTGAGAATTAAATCTCCAAAAAAAACCCGCAGTGGACAAAGTGTTAAGATAAAGGAAACTCTCGCATTCCTTAAAAATGAGCTTGCTTTGCCACAGAGCATTCCCAGAAGGACTTTAGAAAATTATATATGTCTCTGACATATTTGGCACAGAGCGATAGTGTACATTTAGTATTGTCCTAAATTTTCACAAATGATCTATTTTAGGCAGCTGAATATAGAGCCATTAGAAACATAGCTGCACAGCAATGCTAATCATCTCAAGTCTCAGCCCAGCAATCCATCTCTGCCAGCAGTTTTTATTCTGCTGCCTTTTCATTCCTTTATGATACGTTTGTAATCTGATCCACTTATTGGTAATAAAGGCATGTTCCTAATTTTTTTTTTTTTTTTTTTTTTTAGCAAAAGCTTAATGACATTGTCATGAAAGCAGGTATCTAAAAAGAAACATATCTACTCTGCGTTTTCATGGTTTCACAGGCAAGTTGGTGAGTGATGCACACACAACTACCTCGATAAGAGCCAGCTGTGCAGTCTAGAGACCAAGATTTAAGGAATCTGTGAAAGTATATGTTTAGTCATGTACTGGAAGGAGATGACTACCATGGTTTTTCCCTGTAACAACTTCTCTGAGATATTGCATAGTAGCATGCAACATATTTTCTTTTTTCCTTTTCTTTTAAGTCAGTAGTCTGACAACCATCCGACAAAATAATTAGCCGACCTCCATTTTACCTTATCTACGCAATAAAAAATTAAGGCGGCGACACACTTGAATGTGTATTTAGGCTCAGGAAAGTGTTTGAGTCCCTCCAAGATCAAACACATTTCACGGAATATTTCAAGTCGGAAGGGATCCATAAGGAACAAATCCAATTCTTAGCTCCTCATAGGACTACCTAAAACTAAACCATGTGACTAAAACACTCATCCAGAGGCACCTTTTAAAAAAAGGCTAAGTAAAAAAAACTCCCAAAACATTACCTATTGTAGACAAAAACTAAATCAAGAGAGGGTAAATTGCTTGTGACTACTGAAGAACTTTTCGATCAGCATGATGACTAAGTGATCCCACCTCCCTCAGACTGTCCAATTC
>NW_008593284.1:0-13236 GCF_000691845.1 Merops nubicus | reverse complement strand
TCAGCAGGACTAATGGTGTAAATCAAACACTCTGGGTGACATCACAGACAGCCTCAGCTGAACTCAGGCTTACTGGTGGTTTGGATACATGGCTGGGGACATTGCTCATGGCAATGTGTTTTATTCCTCTGTTTTTCCCAGACCACCAATTTTGGTGTGTGTAGCATCCCACAAACACTCAATTGGAGGCCTCACAGTAGCCTTTAAACATGTGAAAGTTTCCTGCAATTAAAGAGAAAGGGCATTTTACTTTATATCCATTTGGAAGAGTACAAGAATAATTGGCTTGAACAGAAGCAGAGAAGATTTAATGAAGATATTGTAATTCTAGTATACTACTGAGAAGCTAATCAGTGGAACAGATTATTTAGGGATCACCATGGGAAGAGGCTTTTAAGAACAGGTTGGACAAACATCTGCCAGGCAGGCAAACAGGTTAGAAGATCTCCCAGTTGCAGGAAACAGGGTGAAAACTGACTTCTAGATTTTACATGTCTTTAATTCCGTAGCTAGCACATTGTCAGTGTTTCAGCCAAAAGTCAGAGGGACCCATTGACATTCCCTGCTGTAGAGAGCAAAATCAATGGCAGGAGTGGGATTATAAACTCAAGAATTTGTAACTCTGGCCCTGCTAGTTCTTCACAACAAATTCATGGTTTGTTTTTCTGTAAAAAGCTTTTATGGTCACCTGTCCAACAAGCAGGAGGCAACACCCATGAACAAGGCACTGTTAACATGTCTGCACAGCTCCTGGACCACAGCTGGTTTGCATCCCATCTGCTTTTAAACACAGCAAGGCAAATGTTTGACTTCAAACTATTCACATTTATCCCATGAAATGTTTCCGTGACGTTAACCTGTATGCTCTCCCCTCTCTCAGGTGGCAGCTGAAGAGTGTACTGATGCTCTTCCTGGAACAGGGAACGGACAAGTCCATTCCAATCCCCCTTGCAGCAGAAAGGAACTTCCACCTAATTCTTAAGGAGCAGAGGAATTTCCCTCCTGGCCTTGCCAGTGGTTTCTCTTTCATCTACAAGCGAATGCTACGTGAGATTTTATACAACATATTTTTATACACATTTTATCTCTCCCTCTTTTTAAGTTTTATTTAATAGCAAACAGCTTGTCTCCTTAACAGTATGAGCAAAGTGACAGAAAACAAATTAGTTTCCAAATTTAGAACTGTGTTATGTTACCAAGGCAACTGAAGATCTACAATTACATAAAGCAAATAATACCTACTTGCAAGAATAGAACCAAAACTAATTCTGGAAAGAGTTGATCTTCAAATATTTTACAATAATTACACTAAAATACACTTTAAATAATTACACAAAAATAATGAAAAAATTTTAAAACCTAATAGCAAAATAGAGCAATACGCAGTGGCATTTTGGGGTAGTCAAACACTCCCAGGTCATACTTAGGAAATGGCTTCCAAGAGATAGGCATTAAAATCTGCATTTGCCTCACTGCAAGAGGTTTGTACATACTCCTGACAGAGGCACAGCAGTCAAAAATTATTTTCTAAAGCAAACAAATCATAGAACCCAAATGCTATAGGTGAACTGTTCAGCACCTGGTGCTGTAGGGGAATACAGCCATGGTGAACCCTTCCAGGAGTTCTTTAAACTTCTCTCCAGATTAGCTCCAATGAGAAATTGTGAAGGCTATGGGGGTTTTTTTCTGGAAACAGTCACATTTTTTCCTTAATGTGCATTGCTTGAAAGCAAATCCTGAATGAAGAAGCCCCAACCGGTCAGGCAGGCAGCTGTAGAGCAGCAACAGAAGGCTCCAGATGTAAGTCCCAGATCTCCCCTCAACCCTGCACCACACATACATGACAAGGGATACAGGGCACCCCAACTGACCCCATGGCCCTATTTTTTTCCATATGCTTTGTATAAAAAGCCTTGCCTTGAGCAACGTCATGTTGGTCCCCACGGCATCCAGCACCACTTCAGCTCAAATGGTGATGCCACAAGGTGACAGCACAAATCTGTAGGATCCCTTTGCCCCGTCACACTCTGTCTTTGAAACCACATTGTCAAACTGGTGATCCACCACTAAGGGAAAGGTTCAACAGGAGGGACGAGAATACTGGAAGTGTTTTGTGAAAGATGAGCAGCCACAGCTGAGATACAACAAAACCAGCACGAGAACCTCTCAAGGTACCCTGGTAGCAGCACAAATCTCCAAAGCAGCAAAGAAATCAGAAGGCAAATACAGGATTTCTTCTTGTTTTATAGAATTCCTTTTGTCCCTCATACGCAGATCTGAGAACCCGAAAATCAGGCAATGGAAATAAAAGTATTAACATTGAATGCTGCTGAGCAAAGTACCCACAGAAGGACGATGTACAGCACATCTGCATGTAACCAGAACCTCACTGAGCCCATTCAGTAACCCATATGAGGCTGCCTTTGTAAAAACTGTTATAGAAAAGTGGAAAACAAAACAAACAAAACAAACAAAACAATAAAAAAAACTCCACAACCACACACCCACACCTAATCAACTGCCCAATTTCAATGTAATAGGCACTTCTGGCTGCCCTTCAGCAAATGGAAAGAATACATGACTGAAGAAGGTATTCAAAAACTCTATGTTCAAAAACCAAAAATCAAGTTTAAAGTAGGAGCTGAAAATAACTGTTACATATGGAATATTTTGCATGTTGTTTGACTCACCTGCATGTTCTAGTGGCCTGTAAAGTGCATGATCCCATCATAAAAATGCTCTCCAAAGTATGTACAAGGAAAAATAGCCCTGGACTGTGGTTTTCTGCTCTTCATGACACAAGAATTACCATCTAAGGGGCTTCAAAGCCATATCTATGTAAGGAAACATCAGAAAAAAAAAAAAAATCCTGCGATGCCTGGGTAATTCCTAGCTCCTGGGCTCCAGCAGAGACAGCCTTTATGTAATCATACTCACAAACCAAAAAAGAAAAAAAAAAAAATATCCTGTTTTCTCATTCTTAACTTTTCTTTCATCAAGGGCTTTTCAACATCTGCAAATCCGTAATTCTCCTTCCCTCAATCAGTGTAGGGACCATTACAAAGACCTAATAAGTAATCTAAGCCTTCCAAAGATCTACTGTGCACAACAGGTTGGATATCTCTGCTGTCCATCCATCTTTATTTATAATGTTTCCCAAACAGAATTTAAAGCCCAAAGAGTTTCCAAAAGCTTTCAAACCATCTTCTTCCATAACTTACTGTTGTTGAGACAGACGAGTATGGACAAGACTCAGGGAAAGCAGTTTTCAGCTGCAGGATGTATGGGACTGGCAAGGCAGTGACAGATGTCTAATTAGATTTGCCTCTTGCCATTTTAATTTGGGGTGCTTGGCTATGCAAGCGTGTTATGGTAATTCTGAAGAGCCCCTAGAGTAGCAGGAGTACAGTCACTGAAAACAAACAGGCACAGCAAGTTGCCTTTCACATCTACTCCCAGACACGAATGGCCGAGCTTGTCAAGCGAAGACAGGGGAGCACCTCTCTCCAGATGTGTCCAAGAGATGTTTGGAATTTCTTTGTAATCTGTCATAATCCTGCAGCATGACTGACTAGCTCAACGGTGTTTCAGAAAACCATCTGCTGGTTGTCTTTTTCTTTTTGGGGTATAGCCATATGATATATAGTGTTCCTCACTAAAATAAGCACTGCACTCAAGATGAGCCTTACCTCTTCCAATTTCTTTTCCTGTGTACCCTATAAAATGAAAAGTTTACAGCAAATAATCTGCTGAAAAAAAAAAAGTTATGGAAAATATATCTGCACCACAGGTGCCAGCTAAACATTTATTCAAAATTCAGCCCCTCCAAGGTTGTTCCATGTGATTGTACTTGTTCTCTGCAAGAGGTAGACCTAGCTCTGAATGTATAAGTGACAGAGTTAAAAACTTAGCCACGCTGTCTGTATACTCATGTTAAGATCTTTACAGATACCAGCGAGCTATTCCAAATGTCACAATGGTTGTCTAGATATGGCTATAAACTGTTTTTGAGAGGTGTATTACACATGCTGTGTACCAGGAAGCTCTGACCTCTCTGCTGTTAGGAAAAGAGAGCTAGAATTGCTCCTGGGCCATCAACACCAGTCCTCTCCCTACTGACAGTCAGAACCTTAAGTATATGCACACAGAGGACATTGAGAAGCTGGAGCATGTCCTGAGAAGGGCAATGAAGCTGGGGAAGGGTCTAGAGCCCAAGTGTGGTGAGGAGTGGCTGAGAGACCTGGGGGTGTTGAGCCTGGAGCAAAGGAGGCTCAGGGGAGACCTTCCTGCTCTCCACAGCTCCCTGACAGGAGGTTGGAGCCAGGTGGGGTCAGTCTTTTCTCCCGAGGAACAAGAAATGGGACAAGAGGAAACAGCCTCAGGTTATGTGAGGAGAGCTTTAGACAGGATATTAGCAACAATTTTTTCCCTGAAAGGCTTGTCAAGATCTGGACCAGGCAATCCAAGGCAGTGGTGGAGTCCTCATCCCTGGAAGGATTTACAAGCCATGGAGATGTGGAGCTGAGGAAAGTGGCTAGCGGTGACCTGGCAGTGCTGGGTTTACAGTTAGACTCGATCTTAAATGTCTTTTCCAAACAAAGTGATTCGCTGATTCTCTGTATCAGCCCTGTCCCTCATAAAACTAGCTGTTTCTTTCCCACTATTCCCAGGCCTCCTGCAGCTAGAAAGCTTCCACTAATTTCCATCCTAAATTTATTCAAACTTATACACCCTTGTCCAGCTGACAAAAATGTCCTCTAAACAGCTTCCTCCCTTCTTCTCTTTATCCTCCCATGCACTTACACAGAGAATCATATCCTCTTTCTGTCTTCATTTTGCTCAAGGTAACAAGCAGAGCTCCAGTGGGACTGGTTGTCCTGTCCCAGGTCTACCAGGCAGCCTTTCCAGACATCTGTTCCAGCCCCAGCTGGGTTTTATCCGAGCACAGGGAACCACAACCCCAGACAGACTTCAGCCAAGAACTCGACAGCACCTTTCACAACACACTGCATCGCATTAATAGGTCAAAAGCAATTAATGATCAGCTAAATGCCCCAAAGGTCTTTCTCTTCCTGTTGCTACCAAATGATTTTTATCTCATTAGTCTACAGGACACAACCCTGAACTTGCATTACTCAATTTTATCCTAATTCTATTATTCTAGTCTTCAAGGTCATCTTATTCTGTTTAATTAATCCAGCCCTCCTCAGTGTCAACACTGCCTTCCACTTTTATGTCATCAGCAGGTTTCATTAGCATATTTTTAATCTTGTGCCTAAATTATTACTGAAAATACTAAATAGTGTCAGTCTAAAAAACAACCACTAAGGGATTCCATTTACAGTTACCTTCCAGCCTGAGACTTGCTCTCTTTCTACACAACCTCTTGGTCTCACACCTTTGCTCTGTTGCTTAGGCCCTTTATACTTTTCTTATTAAATTAAATTATCCCCTATTTAACTAGTAATTGGCTTCCTGGAAAAACAGCTCCATGATTTCATCTTTGGAGACTGAATTTGTGTGTTCATGCAGGAAGGATACATGTGCTCATATTTGTGGGAAACGGTCACTGGGGTTTTGATACATACATTAGGCAGGAGCTAAAGCTGCCCTGACATCTTCTGTGTGAGCAATGACCATGGTCTGACCCAGCAGTCTGATGTACATCAGCCAGAGGGCTGAAATGGCTGAGGGTGTCTACCTACAACTAAACTCCCTGGGTGGCTTCAGCACCCAGGGTGGCCTACCACTTTTTTGCTCTTTGATAATGCAACACGTCTCATCTGGTGTTCTACCAAAATATCCCACCAAAAACCCGCACAGTTTGCACTGTTAAAACACCATGAGAACAAGACGTTTTCTAGAGGAGTCCCCTGGGCACAACTGATGTTCCTAGAAGGATATTTTCACTGTTCCTTTTCCAGAAATGGCACCACCTTCAGTAAGGTTACACCAAAGATTAATTTGACCCACTCTCTTTGATATACTCAAAGCAAATCTAACTTTCATGGGTCTCAAGCTGAGAATACCTGCTCCAATAATTAAAACACTCAGCAGGGAACCTATTCAAAAGGTCATCTTTTAACAAAGATTAATTCAATTTTATCTCACTCATAAAATTTGAAAGAAAAATAACAGAAAGCAATGTATTACCCAGTGTTTCTCGTATACTGGCAGTTTAAAATAGGTATTCATTTGTAAGAGTTAAAAGGAAATTGCATATGCACCTTAAAGTCATTTCTCATGTAAAAATTAATGCAGGTTTTTGCATTGCTGGTCCCTTGGTGGGGGGTAAATAAAAGCTTTTTACTTATTTGCTTGTAACCAAATCTATATGAATGAAAAGTAGTTTTATGTTACAGCATGTTTAAATTCTACATGTCCCTGGGTGCAGATAGAAGATTACATGGTAATAATTTAAACATTACTTTGCAAAGCTTTTGTGAAGGAATCCACCTTCCAAATGAAAGTCCTTTTTCACATAGCATTAATACAGAATAACATAGAAAACATCCTTTATTTCTCTTGTCTTAAAGATTTCCTAGGCAAGAGGAGTGTAGATGATACTCAACAGACTAATTCAAGAACAGGGAAAGTTTTCACAGAATTCAGTTGGAACAAGAGCAAGCCCTCAATCCAAATGGGAAGCCCCCAAGCCTGGATGCTGTTCTTTGACCGTTCAATAACAGTCTAAGGAAATAAAATTCTATTTTCTGGTATTTATAATCTGTATTTCGATCAGCAATTGCCATCCTTCAGGAGTAAGACATCTCAAAATTACATAGTTTGTCTCGATAAAGTTATTTATTTCAACTAATCCATTTGATCTATCATGATGTCTTCATTTCATCATACATGAAACTGATGGCTGGAAAAAAAAAAAAATCAGTACCTAAAAAATCAAGAAGTGCATATTTCTGGAAGTAGACTGGTTTTAATAGCTCTAGTTCCAGGCCTTTTATTTTGTCTTTCTCTGCATAGGTAAATCCACACCTCTGCTTAGAAAAGTTTCCAAGACTTGACAACATATGAACTTTCCTTGAAATATATTTAATTATTAAGATTTTTTTTTAAGTCCTTCTAAAACTCCAAGCTAGACAAAGCTTATCCTTTTTTCATTAGACTGGCAGTGCAGTGGCTTACAAGTAGGAGTCAGGGGAAATTTTACATGCCACATTAATTTTTATAAACCAAAAAAAAACAAAATAAATCATGGTGCAGCAGAAAATTTCAGGACACATCTTTTTTTCCTGCTAACAAGCAAATTATTACATCAGTATCTTTTGTCTCTAGATTATTCTGTGCTTTTCCCTACTATAAAGGAAAAGAGCTTTGCACTGATACAACACTTGAAGAAAAACTCCAAGTTCTCTGACTTCTGCAATAGGTTTTAGTACCGCCACCTTCAAAAAGTGAAAGGATGAGATATGGGGCTATTTAGTATTTACATTTAGATTTAAGAAATCTAGCTCTTGCCAGAAGGCATTAATATAAGAGTCTTTTTTTGTCTGTTTCTCTTCAGTAGCATTCACCTATAAGAGGAAATCTACTCTCTGATAGGAAATATTTGGTGCCCCAGACATCCACCATTTGCAGTGACAAAGTATGAGCCACTCCCTTGGAGACTGTAAAAGTGACATCCTGCTTCTAATGTGAAAAAAAAACTCAGACTACAGATGTTTTGAAATAATATGTCTGTAATGTTTTAAAAAAAAAAATCCCAGTAATTCATCAGAATAATTCAAGAAAAGACCATTGCAAATCGAGCAAACACCAAACAACAAAATGCAATACTGACTGTTTTGACAAACCAAATTTTAAAATACTAAGCTACATTTTGTGGAGTCTTGGGAGCCAATGTATAAGCAGTAAAGCTTCATTCTTTTCTCTAATATAAACATTTAACAGTACATTGGCCACAGCAAATTATTTTTATGATTTAAAGTAGTCTTTGTATTTTGTATCTTGCATCTTCTAAAAGTTTCTAATTCTTTTAGAAATGCTTCATGGGTCATGTGTCCCCCCATTTTGGGAAGATATCCAGCTCTAGAAGATAACAGTTCAGTTACAAGACTCCTCTTATTCAGCACGTAGCAAGCTGTTGTCTACTACTGTGCCCTTATAAAGACAAAAATTATTTGGGTCATTAGCAGGAGAACAGATATATGACAGGAACAATGCTGCCAAGTCAAGATTAATGAGCAGAGAGAGTGCTGAGGTAGTTTCAAAAAGCAAATATTCTCTTCAGAGCGGATTTCATTGTCTGAGATCCAAACCTCAACAGACTTCTCAAACACATAGGTTCACATCTCATGATGATCATCTCCTAGTCCTGTCTTACTGCAACAACAGGGATCTACCACTTGGGAGATGGATAATGGAGAAGAAAACTCAGCAGCGCATCTAAGAAGGGTAAATTTTACTCCTTTGGTGATGGATGAGAACAAATTTTAGCAGTTTCTGAGTTTGCAATGAAATGAAAATTAAGTTCACTTTTGGAGACAACTTCAGGAAAAAAGAAGAGCAGTGACAATTATTGTTGGACTTAAAAAGAGAACCACTGGTGAGAGGCTGATCAAACCGAGGGGAAAGGGAGAACGTTCTAGAGGTAAGAAAAAAGAGGAAGGATGCAATAAGATCTTCAAGCAGGCAAAAGTAATTCCAAAGAAAATTTGTTTCGACAGAGAGTCTAGAATTAAACACCACAAACAGAATATCAGCCTTGATCAAAACTAAATTCCTACCAAAAGAAAACCATAAGCACTCATTCTGTTTACATTGATATGACAATTACATCTTTAAAAGGATAAAAAGAAAAGGTTTCCTTTTAAGTAGGCAAGTTACATCATGGTTACAGATAAGTTGGCGTAACTGCATTTATTCTGCATGATGAGTGAAGTCCATGTGCTATTCTACGTTTAGCTTTTAGGTGTTAACAACCCTTGACCTCTTTGGTTGTAATATTCTTGCTTCTTGAGGACACACTATCAACCTTTTCACCCTAGGAAATGTAACTACAGTTTTCTTAAATCACCCGTTTTCATTGCTTGCTGACATTCTCTGCACTTGAACCTAACATATTTAGGAAGTCCCTTCAAAAATGGAAACAAAGCCCATTTATTTCTAATTCAATACATTTAGCACGTGTTCCTTTAAAAAAAAAAAATCATTCCTCCCTTCCCTACCCAGCACAGTAGCAATCACTCCTCATCCTTCCCCAGTTTTTACCTCAACCACATCCATGTATGCTCAGATGCTACTACAAAAATCAACACGAGTAGACAAAGTGGTTCCCAAACACATTCTGCACTCATCCATCTTCTTCAATACACTGTCACTGCCCATAGTGGTCCCCTGAAAGCTTCACTTTTTGCCAAACCATCAGGTTTTTCAGGCAGAGTGTGGGTCCTTCTATATCACTGGGTATGCTACAAGATAAATGAA
Organism: Merops nubicus; assembly: GCF_000691845.1. NCBI lineage: Eukaryota > Metazoa > Chordata > Aves > Coraciiformes > Meropidae > Merops > Merops nubicus. Next base: position 3,792 of record NW_008593284.1, on the reverse strand, counting down.
CTAAAAAGAAAGCCTTTCAATTAAAAAAAAAAAAAAAAATGAAAAAAAAACAGCAAACAGGCTAAGCTGCTACTCTTGTAGCTTCAGTAAGTCACACCATGACAAAGTCTGTTCACCTTCAGCGTGATGTTTCCAGTCTACAAGTGATATCACTGCAGTAAGTCAGGAGCCATTTCTGATTACTCATAAACAATGAAGGTTTCAGAGATGCTGAAGGAACAGACCAAAAAAAAAGTTTCTCACCCAAAGATTTTCTGTACACAGTGACAAACCTGCAGAGGTTTACAGATCACACCTAGTATTTTTGTCCTGGTTTTTAGACTTCCAGTGTCACAGTTTATGATAAGTCACCATGCAAATAGTGAGTTGATGTGAAGCATTTATGGATGAATTAGAGAAAACAGAGGTATTTAAACAGATAATTTAATGCAGCCATAAACCCTGCTATGCCCATCGGCTCCTGTGGAATTGCAGCTATGTAGCCTTCTGCTTTGGTGGGACAGAGATTACGTAGATTGCCTAACAGAAAACATGCCTCAGAGCTCTGCTAAGAAGGGGGATAAGCAGAAGCTTAATTGGAGCCCAGGAGGATTGTGCACATCCTAACTGTTGTTTGAGCAATCTTCATGGAGCACACCCACACTGCTGAAACCTGACGTTCCTTAATCAGCCCAGACCAGTCTAAGTAAATTTTCCATAATTGTTGTAGAAGCCACTGAGACAACATCTGTACTAGAGCCAGGATGATAAATCAAACTGTACAACTTGGGGTGGGTGCTGGGAAATCACAGGAATACATTTCTCCTACTATAGTGTTTGTTATCTTCCAATTTACAGCTATGTATAGGAATAGAAGTAACTATAAATATGCATTAATAACTACAATAGAATTATAATTGTGTTATGATTATGTAAAGTATACAGACAAGCTCTTCTAAAAGACATGGGTACAACCACCACCTGTTTAAATAAAGCAGGATTATAATTGAAATCAAATTGTTGCTTCACTTACTTAGAAACTGTACAAACAATTTAAAAAAAGACCTCTTCATGTAGCAGAGACTGTGTGAGCACAGTGCTTTCAAATGTCACAAGCAAATGAATTAGAGGGAGGATCAATCGAGGCACATGCAGGGATGCTGTGCATAACCTGACTGCAGGAGGTGAATGTCTCAGACTTCAGTAAACCACAAAGATTGAATTCTCACTGACCCCTGGACTCAATCATCCCAATTTCAGACTACATCTAGAGTCACATTAAATGCCTATTAATTATCCTTTTATGCATTCAAATAACTTGAACCTACCCAACAGCAGATTTTGTTGTCCCTATAAGTGCAAATAATTCCCAGAGAAGTTCTTTGCCCTTCCAGCCTTTGGTGGGGGAATAAACTCATCTTCATCCTTCCCTTTTAGATCTTCCCACTAAAATGGAGCAGTAAGTTAGATAGTAATGCCTCTTCTTTCAGTATTAGCTGAGGACAAGAACACCGTCCTCTTCATTTATGTTTCATGCTTGTGATGATTTGAAATTCCTGCGGCTCCTGGGGGTGAAGATTTGAAATCTAAAACCAGGAGCGAGCCTGAGCAAGAGGGGCACAGACCTGTTCTATTCCCACTCCCTTCTTCCTGTCTTTGGGACTTCCTGCTGGGGTCTATAAAGGGGGAGAAAAGACAGGCCCCCTCCTCTCTTCTCTCTCTGCTGGGGTCCTGGCTGGAGACACACTGCTGCTGCTGCTTGTGGTTCCTTATGTTGCACGTGGCCGTGGCCATCTTGGGACCTGGGCCTGATCTACAGACTCTTCCCTGCCTCCATCTACATCCAAGGATTGTGCATCCACCTCAATCCAGCAAGATCCAGCACTGGGGAGCCTCAGCACAGCGTTTGGGTTTTGTATTTTTTGGAAATTTAACCTTCCTTGCTTTGTTGTTACTATAATCCCTTCACTCTGTTAAACCCCTACCCTTCTTCCTTTCTGTACCCTGTTAGACCCCCTACCCTTCTTCCTTTCTGTTCCCTGTTAAATAATATATTTTATTTTGTTAACTTTTCAATCGGTGCAAAGCTTTCATTACCCCTGCCTTCCTTTATTTACCTCTCTACCTGAGAGAACTAAGGGATAAGGGAGGGGGAACAAAATTCTGCCTTCTAACTGGGACAATGCTCTTATCCTATATTTCTCTTTTTTTTTTAAATTCCATTTTTCATTTTTATTTTGGTTTTCCATAAGCATTTTCCTTTCAGATTAACCATCTTCTGCTATCATACAAATCTGAAACCTTGGTGGAGCTGCACTGATGTGCCTGTACTTTGGTTCATGTAGGCTACATCCTAGGCTAATCTAAAAAAAAGCTAAAAGTGTTAATCTCTTTCCCCCCTAGCAACAAGTTAACTTAAAGTCTTTTTTTATTGTACTGATATAACCTGAAGAAGTAGTAAAGAAGTAAATAGCCAATGAATTTTTTTTTTTTTCCAACAGAACTTCATTCTACAAGATCTTATTGGGAATTTCTCATGTGCAAATTCAGCCCAAAAAAAGCCAGTTCATGAATCTGAACTTTTGAACACTAAGTTTTCTCTCTGCAGCCTGACAGGCAGCAGGACATGTCCTTGCTAATCCAGAGGTGATAAATTCAGCAGCCCTTATCTAGCAAACAGAAACACACTCGTTGAACCAGTCATCTCACACCAGGCCTTTAAAAACCCTAATGCTGAGTATTTATTACTCTAGTCACAGATATAAGAGGCATAAAATAGGACCAGTGTGGTCTGCTAGAGGAGAGCTGTGTTTATACAGCAGTCATTTTTACTGAGAGGTATACACCAGTTTTGCAGCAGTACCACAGCACATTCAGATAATAAGTCACACAAGGACTGTAAACTTTTTGCCTTTGTTTATATCGTGTGGAAGGGTTTTCTACAAATTACATCTGGAAAAGTTGCTGTGAAGTCTCTAAGAAAGTAGGGGTGCTGCGGGTTATGTAAATTAACTATCAAATGCTAGACAAGTCAATGTTATGTCACTGTCGTGATGGATAGAAATGTGTTTAGTGCTGACAGGCAATCTGAAAATTACCATTACATCTCATTTCCTTTTCAGAGAGTTTCTGTTTTATGGAATGAGGAGGATCCTGAATATCGTGATCAAATAGCAGAAATTGGCTGCCATCTTCTGACACTTTGTGGATAATGTACTGTAATTTTGCTGAAGTAATTGTCCTGATTCTGTTGTAGAAAAGCCCTTCCTTCACAGGAAAACGAAACATAAGTGAGGACACAGGATATGATGGATAATAAGACTTAAGAAAATTACAGCACAAAATCACCTCAAGTTTTCCAAATGAAAAGACCCACTAAAACCAAAATAAACCATGCAAGAAAGGCTGCAACACTGCAGTCTCAAGAATGGAAAGAGATTGGATTCATTTTGTGCACTTTGTGTTTATCTTAAAATTTTTTACTGAAAAAAATAAGCTGGTAGATTTTTTTTTTTTCTATGTCCAGTACAGCTCACAATAAATTCTCTGCTATCTTGTTTCAACTCTTCTTATGTGGCTTCGAAAATAATTCAGACACCCTGGCCATGAATTTGCCCTTGTAGATATAAAGTTGAAGGAGTCTTACCACCATCTCGCACCTTAAGGTAGAGGTACAACGTGCCAACAAGAAACCACATATAGCAAAACAGAAGTGTAACTATAAAAATAAGGATAAAGAGGGCTAGGAGGTTTGCCTTGCTTAATTCTGCATTAGAGGAAATTAAGCAGCACTAGAATGGGAGGTATATAAGG
>NW_008593283.1:0-520 GCF_000691845.1 Merops nubicus | reverse complement strand
AGAAAAATAAGCTCACTTTTGAGGTAGTTATCCAGTTCTGATTTTATCCTTTGTTTTTTTGGGTTTTTTTTATGATAAGCTGGTACTTTTTTCAACACCAGGTAGATGGGCAAGAAGTAATTAGTGCTGAGACTCAGCAGGCTCCTCCTGTTCAGTGGTGCCCTTTCTCCTCGTGCAACCCCACCGGCAATGATAGTTCTTGAAATACAGTTAATGTAAGCTTATGTCTTAAATTTGCAGCAGCCTTGTTTAGTTTTTGTGCTCTGTGTTATTGCTAAGTCAGGCTTGACTGGAATAAATAGTCTCAAAACCTAAACACTACATCTGCATGCACAGATGGTCTCTAGAGCTTATGGTATTGCTCACAAAGGGAACAATTCAGTGTCCTGTGACTTACTGACCTATTGAAATTGTCTGTGCAAATAAAATATAGCAAATCCATGCAATAGTGTTTCTGAAATAACACTTAATTTAAGAAAAGATGTCATATTTCTTGAAAATAAAATAATTGTGGGAGTAT
>NW_008593282.1:1772-2262 GCF_000691845.1 Merops nubicus | reverse complement strand
GCTGCCGCTCGCCTCCCCGAAAGCCCCGCTCGCCCGGAGCCGCCCTTCCCGCTACTTTCATCGCCAGCCCCTTTTCCACTCGGTCTCTTCGCGCTGCCCGGGATGAGGCGTGAAGAGGGAAGTGAATATAAATGGGGAAACGGGCATGAATTTTTCAGAGCCCTTTCCAGCAGCGCTGCCCCAGCAGAGGGTTTGCGGTTCCTGGCTGCCAGCTCTCCTGGAAATGCCCTTTCTGGGACACGGCCCGTCGCCACCAGCTGCCTGCTCGTCCTTGAAAGGACAGGGAGTGTTTTAAGAGCTCAGCTTTAAATTGGGGGATTTTTTTTGGCAGGTCATTGTGAAGTTCAGACCCTGACGCAGGTCTCATTTCGAAGCTGAGCTCAGTGGAAACCCAGGGAGTGGCCGAATGCGGAGCCTCTGTGAAAAATCTGGATTTTTCCTGGCTCCCCAGAGCCCAGATTCCTGAAAATCTGGCCGCGTGAGGTGGCTG
>NW_008593282.1:759-1651 GCF_000691845.1 Merops nubicus | reverse complement strand
GTGCCTCGTGGGGACACGGAGGGTCTCCTCCAAACCCCACCACTCCTGCAGCTCATTCCACTCCACCTTCAAGCGCTGGCAGTTAATTAAATGCATCACGCTGTCAACTTAATTATTCCCCATCCCAAGCCCTTGGAGGGTGCTGGGAAGCAGAGAGACATCCTGAAAAAAAAAAAATCCTCTTCATAGAGGATCGTTGCTTTTGTTCAAAACTGCTGCAGCTCCACCAAGGCCCGGCAGTAATTTGGGGACAAAATATCTGCAGAGGTGTTGGCTCGCCCTGGCAGCCACGGCTTCGCACCCTCCACCTTCCCCAAGTTCCCCTTTTGCTGCCCCTGGGCTTTTTGCTTGGTTAGGGCTTTTTTTTTTAGCCGTTTGCTGGCGAAGGCTGAAATGTCAGGCCCGGGGCCGGTTCCCTCCGCTGATCCCCTTCCAGCCGTGCGGAGGCGGAGAGGAGGGAAGGGGCCAGGTTTGGCTGGGGGGAGGGGGCGATGCTGCATTTGGGAGGCGAGTGGCATCTCCACGTGCCCGGGCATCGCTCCCTGTCCCTGCCACACGCATCCCCGGGCAGCGGGTTGTTCTCCAGCCCTGGCAAAGCCCGAGTCAGCAGTCACTCCCGTTTCCCAGCGAAAGGGGGAATGGTGGGGCCGGTGGCAGGGTCGGGAGTGGGACCCGTGGGTGTCCCCAGGCCACCGAGGCCCCGGGGGAGCTCGGGCGTTTCCCAGCCCCGGGCCCGCGGCTCCGCTTTGGAAGCAGCCACGATCTGGGCTCCGTGCCCCCTTTTAAAGCAAGCCCTGACCTAGATTTCCCTGCCCGCTGCAGAGCAGCCCCGGCCCTGCTCTCCCCGTGGCTCCTCCCCACGGCTGGGAGGAGGCCCACCGAGGCACCCCGG
>NW_008593282.1:0-731 GCF_000691845.1 Merops nubicus | reverse complement strand
AGCCAGCCTGTGTGGGCTGATAGAGCCCTATCGGGTCTTGCCCTGCTGAGCCCACTTCCCCCCTGCGAGGTGCTGAGGGAGCCTCCCCACGCAGCAGGGTGGCCGGGGGGGATATCTTCAGCAGTGGTGGTGGCCCATGGCCCTGCCTGCTAGCCCCACACCGAGCCCCTGGGGTGTCCCACCCCTTGGCTCCGGTGGGACCCCCATGCCAGGGCTGAAGTGGGTCACCCCTTGGCTCCAGTGAGACCCCCATGCCCGGGCTGAAGTGGGGTCACAGCATCACCCAGGGGGCACAGTGGGCAGGGAGCATGGCTGGATAGCTTCCTGTGGAGTGTGGGCACAGTGTGAACATGCTGCCCGTCTGCCCATCCATCATTTCATCCATCCATCTGCCCACCCATCCCTCCATCCATCCATTCCTGTGCCTATTGGTCCATCCATTTGTCCATCATTTCATTTGTCCATCCATCCATCCATGGGTCCCCAGCAGATCCAGCCCCCACTCGTGGCTCTGGACCCAGTCCTTCCTTGGAGAGGTGTCTCCTGCTCCCTGTGGCCCAGGCTGGGCAGCTCCCAGGGTGGCATTTCCCCGGGTGCTGGTGGTAAAACACACACGTCAGGGCAAAAAGCAACATCAAAAGATGGCGTGTGCTCCACCCCCACCCCCCACACCTCCTCTTTTGCTCCTGTGGTCTCGGGACACCCTCAGGTCCCCTGTGAATGCTGCTCCC
>NW_008593281.1:0-523 GCF_000691845.1 Merops nubicus | reverse complement strand
CCAGGCCGCCGCCTCTGCTCCCCGCCGTGCCGCACGCCCGGCCCGGGGCACGCATTTCCCTGGGTCCATCCATTTATTACCCATCAAACCCAAGTGGGGTAGCGAGAAGTACAAAAATAAGGCGCTGTCCGGCCGTCGCTCCTTCTTCCTGGGCTCAGCGCTGTCTCCCTGGGGCTGGGGACTGTGGGTCACAGCCAGCTCCTCACGCGCTCTCTCAGACCCTCCTTCCTCACACCTCCCCCCTGCTCCAGCACTGGGTCCCTCCCGTGGGACGCGGCCCTCCACACGCGCCCCCAAGGGGAGCTCTCCCCACGGGCTGTGGTTCCTCGTCAGCTGCTCCAGCCCGGGTCCTCTCCACACGGCGCAGTCCTTCAGGAGCAGACGGCTTCAGCGCGGGTCCCCCACGGAGCCAAGGCCCTTGCCAGCAGACCTGCTCCGCTGCCGTCGTTGGCTCGGCAAGCATTAACAGAAAACAAAGACTATTAATCATATTAAGTTGAACCCCATTTTGTGGAAAATGATC
>NW_008593280.1:1261-1599 GCF_000691845.1 Merops nubicus | reverse complement strand
GATGCGCGGGGGGAGCTTCCCGGGGGCTGCCAGCTTCCAGCAGCCCCGCTCATCACGGGAGGAGGGACGGCACCTCAGGGCTGCGAGAGGATCGCGGGGACATTAGAGTGGGGAGAAGCTGACCTTTCTAGGATTTAATGTGGTGGGGTTGTTTTTTTTTTTCAGTGAAACCTCGAAATAAAACATGAGAAGATGAAGGGGTTGGACAAATTCAGCTGGAGGAGAGAGAGTGAGCTGCTGTCTTAAAAGCAGCCAGCGGAGGCTAATGAGACCTTTGGGGTAGGAATAGTGTACTACTTTTTTTTTTTTTTTTTTTAATGTTAGACTACAGAAAGACC
>NW_008593280.1:0-1230 GCF_000691845.1 Merops nubicus | reverse complement strand
TCAGTAAACCCACAAAACTGGAAATAGTGACAGTGCAAAATGAATCATCTTCCTATAAAGGGAACAGGAAATCCAAAACACGAGCGGGGAGAGAGTGTCTATCAGGCGTGGAGCACAATGCAAATAATTTTTGTAAAAGGCAGCTGAAGAAGGTGGCAGGGTTCTCCCCATGTTTCAGGAATCAATATGGGCAGTGTGATGTGCTCTGACCTGCCTCCTATTGTACAAGTTCGCCGTTGGCTTCAGCGAGGGAAAGATGGAATTTTATCTGAATAAAGTCCAGCAAACTTTGCTGGATGGCAGCCCTCCCTCTTCCCCCTCCTTTGAACCTTATTCAGAGTCGATGTAAAACTAGTTTGGATGTCAAATATCTCTTTTAGAGGGTTTTCCCGCAAGATATTTCTCATATACTACTCCCAGAGTTGTTGTTGTTATTAGTGTGACCCTCTTTAAAAAAAAAAAAAAAAAAAGAAGTTTCTTTTTAAGTCTAAGTGAAGCTGTCAGCCGAGAGGGTGAAATTTTAGGTCGCTGTGCAGTTAATTTCAGGGGTCGTTAATTAGTAATATTGCAGGAGTTAAGGTAGAAACTGTTGGCTGAGATTAGATTCTGTGGGAAGGAAAACCTGCGAGTGGGCTCCATTGCATCTACAGCCGGGAACGACTTTCTCCTCCAGAAAAATAAACGTCGCCAAGAATAGAGACAGACAATGATTTCCAAGGAAGAAAAAGGGGATAGTGGGATGATTTGGGATGCCCGGAGCTGAGCCCCAGCCCCGCGGCTGCAGCGGGCGGGGACCAGCCCCACTCCCTAGAAATGTGGGGTGAAAAAGGCTCTGGGGCAAGGGAAAAAAAACAAATGGAGAAGGGGGGAAGATGGCTTTTAAAGTGACTAAACAGTTTGTGATCAAGGGAAGAGAGCGGCTGGTGAAACCGCTTTCAAAATTAGGATTATCTCTAAACCTGGGAATTAAGAGTGACTGAATCTGGCTTCGCCTGCGGGGCGGCAGTTTGTGGGTAGTGAAGGATAAAGTTTTACCCCTGGTACCTGACAAACAGAAATAATCACCGGAATGGTTAAAAAGACACTGGGAAGAATCAAACGTTGAGGGGGGAGGACGGGGGAAGTGGAATAAATCAAATGGCGAAGTTGCCCGAAAAGCCCGAAAGGGAACGGACGGGAAAACGCACAGGGGGAAAAAAAAAAAGAGAAAGAAAAGAAAAGAAAAGGAAA
>NW_008593279.1:25261-28223 GCF_000691845.1 Merops nubicus | reverse complement strand
GTTGAGAGGCCGCCGAGCCCCAGCGAGGCCCCAGCGGCGTGAGCCCGCCCGGCCCAGCCGGGGCTGGCTGGAGGGAGAGGGGATGAGGAAAACTTTCCATCCGGAGAAACATTTACATTCCTCTAGAGCCACGTGATAAAACGGCAGTTGCTGGAGGGGAAAACACACTGGGAAGCCCAGCAAAGACTAACATCTTCTCCATAGCATGGATCCCAGGGCTTGCACGGTGGCACAGAGCAGAAGAACTATCAAACCAGAGGTGGAAGTTGAGGGAAAATCCTCCTCTGAAGTTCAGGGAAAATCCTCCTCTGAAGTTTAGGGAAAATCCTCCTCTGCTCACAAGGGAAGAGGAAATTTTCAGTCTGAGGTAACAGACGTGAGGGTGGATGTACAAAGAGCTGAATGCTCACATCAGGATGAGCATTTGGTTTCCAAAGCAGTGCTGCAGATTCAGCCTCCTGAAGGAACTACTTTGGAAAAGGTCTGGACTTGAACTCCAAGACTGACCTGCAGAACACCCACCTCCTTTGAAATGCTGACTTGAGTATATGAGAGGAATTAGGCTCCTAACACTCAACTTCTCCACCTCCACAAACCCTCCTTCTGTTCCTCCACAGAAGAAAGGCTCAGGCAGGATGCTCCCTTCACAGCACACTCAGGCTTCTTGTGAGCCCACTAGCATGGAGATGCAACTTGGAGTGACAAAACCTCTATAAATCCTTCCCCCTCCAAGGAGGAGAAGATCTGCAGCTCAGTGTGTTCCAGACTGCAGACTGGACAGAGGGCAAACGTCATTCCTTGTACTGACAGCACATCAGCCTCACGCTGAGCATGGCTGGGAACCACAAGAGCCAGCTCCCCAGCCTGTGGTTTGGCAGCAAACAGCTACCAGGAGTGCAGGGAGCCTGAGCACTGACCCTGCTGCTCCAGCAGGGCCCAGGAGCAGCAGGAGAGCTCCCAGGAGCAGTGACACCCACACCAGAGCTGTCCCAGCACACAGCCCGGCCTCCCAGCAGAGGGGTTCCCCCCTCGGGGCATTGCTGGGGCTCCTCTGGCCCCGCTCCAGCAGGTCCCTGGCTCTGCTGTGCTGAGGACTCCATAGCTCCCCCAGCACTGCAGGGGGGTCTCCCCAGAGCAGAGGGGCAGGATCCCCTCCCTGCCCTGCTGCCCACCATCTTCTCACTCCCCAGCACCCCCAAGCCCTTCTCCCCAGGGCTGCTCTCCAGCCCTTCACCCCCAGCCTGTTGACACCTGGGCTGGCCCAGCCCTGCTGCAGGACCTGATGCTTGGCTTGCTGACCCTCAGGAGGCTCACACAGCCCCACTTCCCAGCTCCTCCCCATCCCTCTGAACAGATCCCACCCCTCAAGCGTGTCGACCACAGTGCTCTGCTTGGGGTCACCTGCAAACCTGCTGAGGGGACACTCAATCCCACCTTCTGTGTCACTGATGAGGACACATTTCTTCCCTGCAGGCCCCAAACCTCACAGGCAACTCTGTAGCTCCAGGTGCTGCAGTGGAGCCTCTGGCAGGAGCCATTTCCCCACCCTCAGCCCCATTTCCAGCCCTGGCCCAGAGCACCCCGTGCCTCTTGCTGCCCCATGCCCCACCTGTTTCTGCACGTAGTCCCACGTGCCCCGGAGGTTCCTCTCATCCTCATCCTCAGGGTTGTAGTTTTCAATCAGGTCTCCAACGATGCGGGACAACTCTCCTTTCAGCTGGCAAGGAGAGGAAGGCAGGAGAGCTGGATTAGGCAGGTCCTTTGCTGTGAGGCTTGTGCAGCTTTGGTCACTCAAAGAAAGGTAACAGCAGCAAGTAACAGGCAGAGCTCGACCCCCCTGCTCGGGGCAGGCAGGAGTCACCTGCTCCTGGAGGCAGCTGGGGTTTCAGATGTGCAGCTGCTGGGAGCTGCCCTCTCTCACAAGGCCTTCATCTGCCTCTCCCCAAACTCCTGCAACTGCTGCTCCTGTTTAGACTGGAAGTACTACAAGTATCTGCCCTGCTCACTCCCAGTCTCATCACAAAGCTCGGGTGGCTCAGACCACCTCCACCCCAGTCCTTACCCAGAGATATTTACAGCACCTTCCAGGTCCATGAGAGGTGCAGGCTACCACCCAGCAGCCACCCTCACTGCTCCTCCCCACCTCCTCCCTCAGCTCTCTGCAGCCAGCCTGTCCACGAGGGCAGCTCTTATTGTTAAGATCACAACAAGCTGGAGACAAGTGCCATGAGATGAGCTGAGGAACAGGCAGAGTTACAGCAGCCTGAGCACCTGGGCACCCCCCATCCCATCTATCACCTTTTGGTCTCTGCTACTACAGCACGTTTCACATCAGCAGAAATCTTTTTTCCCCTTTCTAAGATTCTGTGACTCTCTCCTTCTGCTGCTAAGCCCTGGAAAGGGCCACGGAGGGAGGGGAAGCAGTGCCCACCCTCAGGGAGAACCTTCTCTCCAGCAGCAGCTCTTCTTCCCAGGAAACCTGCAGCTCAGCTCTCTGGGATCAGCTACGTCAGGCCAGACAGATGGGAGCTGTGAGATCTTCCTTCTCATGCTGTCTGGCTCTTCCCCTTTTAATTACTTTCCTTCCCCTTTTCCTTCCCTTCAAATTAAGGCAACCTGACCTGGTTCTCACTAATGAGATTGGCCTCGCCTGCTGCCATAAGCCTGATCAGTTACTGAGCCTCTGAGTTCCCACCCTCACCCCCCAGCTGCAGAGGGAGGAGGGCAGCAGGGTTTGCTGTCCCACCCTGGGCCCAGCTAGCCCTTGGCTGTTGGGCCAGAAGGAGCCTGGTGTCAGTTCTGCACCAACCCCAGGCAGTGCCTCTGTTCTCCGTCCCAGGGCCCCACCGTGAGCAGAGACAGGGCCTGAAGTAGATGTCTCTTGTGGGCACAGGGCAGGGAGGGGATCCTGCCCCTCTGCCAGCTCTGGGAGCCCCCCCTGCAGTGCTGGGGCAGCTCTGGA
>NW_008593279.1:12625-24894 GCF_000691845.1 Merops nubicus | reverse complement strand
GCCGGGGCTCTGAGCACCCTGCTCTAGCTGCAGATGTCCCTGTCCCTGCAGGGGGCTGGACTGGGTGACTTTGAAAGGTCCCCAAACCATTCTGTGATTCTGTGACTCATTCTTTGAAGGATCTGGCTTGAGCCTCAGACAGAGGGACAGGACAGAAGGCTGACAGAAGCCTGCAGGAGTCCTTCTGTGATCAAGACTGGCATCCCAGACCTATGCTCTTGTGTCTGGTGGTCAGCTTTCCCCAGGCCCCTCTTCAGTAGGCTCAGGTGAAGGGGGGCTGACAGCCCTGCTGTGGTCTGTGGCTCTGGGCCAGGGGCTCACCACCCTCACTGTAAAAAGTGTCTTCCTTCTCCCTAGTCTAAATCTCCTTCTTTTAGTTTCAAACCATCCCCCCTGTGTCCTGTCTCAACAGCCCCTGCTCAAAAGTCTGTCCCCAGCTTTCTGCCAGGCCCCTTCAAGTCCTGGAAGGCTGCAAGGTCTCCCTGGAGCCTCTTCTCCAGACTGAACAAGCATCTTGTCTGCACATGAAAATAGGCTCAGAAATCCCCAGGAGGTGCCTCTCACCCCCACAGTCACTTCAGATTCTGGAACTAAGGCACGGTCCACAGCCCCAGGCAGTCCCTGATGCCATCACACAGGCTCCTCTGCTGCAAACCACAGCCAGCAAGTAGGGCAAGCCCCAAAGGACCACTGCTCTCCTCCAGGCAGGGCACTCAGAGCCAAGCTGCAGAGAGCTGCCAGGGCTGTGCCCAGGGAGACCTTGCCCAGGCTCTCCTGCCCTCAGGGGCTGCTCACCCACCAGCTGTGGGCGGGCAGCAGCGCCCAGCTCACAGGCACACTGTCATTTGTCACATCCCTGCTTTGTCATGCCTCAGAAAACCCCCAGCCCAGGGTTTCAGGGGCCAGCAGATGCAGGGTGTTGCATCAGCACCCTCCCAGCCGTGCTGGGCAATTCCAGCCCTAAGGGGATTCCTCCAGCAATGCCCCTGGAGAGGCAGAGCTGCCCTGCTGCCAGATGTGCCCTGTCCCACCTCTGCTCCTCTGGGGCAGCACACGGGGCAGGGGCAGGGCTGGGGAAGGGTTTGGACACTGAAAGGGAAGAGAGAATCCAACAGAAAAACCCATCACGTGAATCTGTGCAGTAGCTGCTACTCAAGGAGGGGAAGCAGAGACAACAACCCCATTTGCTGTCCCACAGTGCAGGAATAAGCAGCTCAGCCCTCCCCACCTCCTGGATCCAAGCTCCTCTCCTTCACTCTCATTACTCCTGGCCCTATATCCAACCAAGTTCCTCAGGTCAGAAAGAAACAGAGCCCAAGAACTCGGTAGGGAGTGGCTCCTGAGCAGTCTCCAGCAGCTTTGCTGTGCTCAGAGCTGCCCTGGGAGGGCTCGTGGAGTGAGGCAGAGCCACGGGCTCAGCGTGTGGCAGGCTCCAGCCAGGACCTTCCCAAAACTGTTCTGCTCAGTGCTCCAGGCAGCTCCTTTGGAGAATCTCTGAAACACCAGGGCTCTTCCACAAGCTTTGTTCACCAAGGATGGAACAGGAGCATCTGATCAAAGCCCAGCTTCCCCCACCACTCTGTGGATCCATACAAGTCACATCTCAGCCACACCAGCTCCAAGGGCTGTGCAGTGTAACTCCTGTGCTCCCTCTGCTCTGCCTGAGGCTGACAGGAGGAGCTACAGCTCAGGAATGAGAGTTTCCTACACTGAGTGGCAGCTGGTGGAGAAACACCAACGGAAGGAGGGAATTTCATGGCCTGAAAAGTCACATTTCCCCACCACAGGGGAATTCCCATCCCCACACCTCCTCTGCATGAGTCAGAGCTTGTTGAGCATCAGCAGCTTGTTCAAAGCTCTGTCTTCACAGCCCAGTGACCAACGTTTCAGTTTCTCCTCCAGCCCCAGCCCCGAGAGCAAGCTGCTTCCACAGCAGGCCCAGCAGGGAGCCTGGCCACTGCCTGCTGGCACCACTGCCACTTGTGCCCAGCTCACATCAGCTGTGCCAGGCCAGGCACCTTCCCCCACCCCCAGATTCACCACGAGCCCCCCCAACCCCCCCAAGCTTTCTGTGACCACCGAGCAGGAGGGCTGGCTCAGGAGCACCAGGCACAGCCCTGCAGTGCCAGAGGCACCAGCAGAGAACCTGGCTGGCTGGAAGAGCCACTGAAGATCTTTGAGTCCCACCATCCCCCAGCACTGCCAGGTCCCCACTGCCCCGTGTCCCTCACACCACATCTCCACAGCTTGGGAACCCCTCCAGGGGTGGGGACTCCACCACTGCCCTGGGCAGCCTGGCACAGCCCTGGGCAACCCTGGTAGGAAAGAAATTTTTCTTTATGTCCAACCTAAACCTCCCCTGGTGCAACTTGAGGCCATTTCCTCTTGTTTGTTTCCTGGGAGAAAGGACTGACCCCCACCTGGCTTCAGACTCCTTGCAAGGAGCTGTCGAGAGCCAGAAGGTCTCCCCTGGGCTAAGCTCCCCCAGGGCTCTCACAAGACTTGTGCCCTAGACCCTTCACCAGCTTCAACGACAGACACAGAGTTACATGGCAAAGGACAGGGCTGCCCACGAGGGGCAGCAGGACAGGAGCCAGCAGGGTCCCCACAGTCCCATCCCTCCTGCTGCCTGCACGTGGCTCCCAGCTGGGCTGTCAAGGGGCTGGGGGCCCGAGCAGGCACTGCCCTGCCCAGGGAACCTGCACCCAGCACGGGCTGCTGTGAGGCACCAGCAGCAGAGCCAGGAGGAGCTGGGGTCAAAAGCCTTCCAGGAACTTCTTTTTACTCCTCCCCCCCACCCAGAAATAAAGCCTGCATACCCAAACAGGGCTTCATCACCCTTCAGGCAGTGGCACTGCTGAAGCTGGCAGGCACAGAAGCAGCAAAGTGAACAGCAAGGCTGCTGAACTGGGGCAGAGGACAGAACCCAGTGATGCCTCCCAATGGTACAGCCCAGTGCAGAAGGAAGAATTTCCAGGTGCCTCCTCTTCCCCCACAGCAAGACCAAGGAGAACATGCACCATAACAACCACTTACTCTTTCTTTCTGGAAGTAGATGACCAGTCCAGCAGCAACCTGGGTTATGAGGATTAGCATCAGGCAGGTGAAGTACTGGGAGCAAAAGAGAAGAGATGACCACTGTCAGCTTTCAGAAAGGTCTGTATGTAACACCATAAAGTTTGAGTAAGATTTCCTACAGAAATGACAGTGTTGAGCCAACACCTTCAGGAGGGCAGAGGGTTTACAAGCACCCTCTGCATGTGTCAGCCCAGCCAGGACTCCCTCTCCCCCCTCCAGCTCCACTCCAGCTCCACTCTGACCTCAGTCAGTTGGACTCTGCCTACCCCAACCTTCCATGGCCAAAACCATCAATTTTACAAACCTCAGTTGTTGGGTTTTTTAGTTCTGCTGACTGCTGGAGAACTCAGTGTATGCAAACTGAGAACTGGATCTAAGCTGGCCCAGCAGAAGTCTCATGGCCAGGAGAGGTGAGGCCCAGCTACAGCCCACCAGGTATTTTACAGGAGGGGTGTTAAAGGCTGGATCTAAACCACTAAAACACAACAAGAACTCTCTCACCAGGCCCAGGAGACACCGGATCTCATTGACTGCCCCCAGGCAGCCCAGGAAGCCCATCAGCATGGTGAGAGCCCCAACACCAATGAGGACGTAAGCAGCAGCCTTCAGGGAGGGAGATGACATCTCTGTAAGGGCCAGGAGAAGGAACATTAGTGACTGACAAAAACCTCCACCTGCCACCAGGACCTAGAGAACTGCCTCTGTAGTGCTTACAAAAGCCTGTTGTTTCTACCAAAGGCCAGCCAAGAGGCCTGCTGAAGGTGGGCACAGCAGGCTGCTTCTGGGTGCCTCCTGATGAGGAAAGACCCTCAGTGCCAACCTGCAGGTCTGTGTTATCTCAGAGCCTCAAGGGCACTCCAAACAAACCAACCTTGTTTGGAGAAAGGGAGCTGCTTTTTGGATTTTTACACGTGGGGTGCTCACAGGACTGTTTCTTGCAGAAGAAGAGTGGAGGGAGCAGGTAGCAAGGCACAGAAGTTGTAGAGATACTCTGTCCAGAAACAGTAACCTGAAATCTCTTTTATCATTAAGAGACATTCTTAAACCTGTGACTGCACAGTGTAGGGGAATTCTGGATGGCCACTGATTAATGAAAATAACAGCCCTAGAGCTCAGCATTAGCTTCCTGGACAAAAGTCCCAGGAAGGAAGCTTCCCCTGAGCTCCTCCCTAACTCAGTTAAGAGAGAGTAACTGAATCCAGACTAGTACTCTTCCCCCTAACACCTATCCCCCTACCTCTGATACCTGCTACGAGTCACCAGCTTCCAAAGCTTTCTCTCTAGAACACGCTGAACAGAGGGAAAAGATCAAATGATCCAGAAAATGAACCAGAGCTGTTTGCCACACAGGTCACTTCAGCCTGGATTCATTCCCAGGCCAGCCTCTCCTCAGAAACCAGCATCCTGCTCCCCCTTCCTCACCAGTCTGGGCCTCTGGCTGTGCAGGCTGGGTGCTGGTGCTGCACAGCACCTCCTGAAGGAGCAGCCTGGCAGGGGTGGCCTCCCCGAGGCTGCACCAGTCCCTGTCCCCCAGCAGGCAGAAGGCAGCAGCTCAGCCAGCCCCTCCCTAGGAGGAATTAAAAAATAAAAGGTGTTTCCAGCTCGAAAGCCCTTCAGAGAAGTGAGAGGGGGCCAGGAGCTGAGCCTGCCCTTCTCCCCTGCAGTGCTGGGCAGGGGGCCAGGCCAGCAGAGCAGGCTCCATGGCAGTGCCCCGCTGAGCCCAGCTCCCCCCCGGGACAGGGGGAGAGAGGGGCAAGGCCTGGGAAAGGAAACGAGGGGGCAGGGACCCAGGGCTGGTGCTGGAAATGGCCAGGAAGGAAGCTAAAGTCCTTAAGTGCTCTGTTAGCAGAGATTCTGGGTGAAATGGGAAGAAGCAGAGCCAAGCTCAGGGACCTCCTCGGCTGGCAGGAACCCGCTGGCACCACGTGTGCCTCCCCCTGCAGAGCCAGCTCCTGATAAGCCCCTTTTTGGCTGCCTGCAGTACAAGTGTGCTTTTGCTCATGCCAGGGCAGCTCTATCTGCACAACAGGCAGTGGCTGTGTGGAGGGCATGAGCTTTGTCTCCACCCAGCAGCTTCCAAAGCCAGGGCAGAGCGTTCTGCAGGGCTTGCAGAGGGCTCTTTGCAGGA
The DNA here is from genome assembly GCF_000691845.1 of Merops nubicus. Taxonomy (NCBI): domain Eukaryota; kingdom Metazoa; phylum Chordata; class Aves; order Coraciiformes; family Meropidae; genus Merops; species Merops nubicus. The sequence continues at coordinate 19,688 of NW_008593279.1, read as the reverse complement.
GCTGGGTGTTTGAGAAGAGGGCTATGAACTCTGCAGATAACCAGCTGGGTGGGAGTGTTGATCTCCTTGAAGGCAGGGAGGCTCTGCAGAGGGATCTGGCCAGGCTGGGCCGATGGGCTGAGCCCAATGGGATGAAGTTCAACAAGGCCAAGGGCCAGGTCCTGCCCTTGGGTCACAACAACGCCCTGCAGTGCTCCAGGCTGGGCAGAGGGGCTGGAAAGTGCTCAGCAGAAGGGACCAAGAAGGCCACCAGCATCATGGCTTGGATCAGCACCAGAGTGGCCAGCAGGAGCCGGGCAGGGAGCATCCCTGGGACTGGGCACTGGGGAGGCTGCACCTCAAATCCTGGGGTCGGTTTTGGGCCCCTCATCACAAGAAGAACATTGAGGGGCTGTGGTTGGGGACAGAGAATCACAGAATGGTTTGGGTGGGAAGGGGTCTTCAAAAGTCACCCAGTCCACCCCCCTGCAGGGACAGGGACATCTGCAGCTAGAGCAGGGTGCTCAGAGCCCTGGCCAACCTCACCTGGGATGGTGCCAGGGGTGGGCAACCTGGGCCAGGGGCTCACCACCCTCAGTGCCAAAAACTTCTCCTTTCTCTCTAGTCTAAGTCCCCTCTTTTAGTTTCAAACCAGCACCTCTTGGTCAAGGCTTTTGGCTGACTTCAGGGAGAAGGAAGCCAGCCCCTGGCACGTGCAGCAACACAAACCTCCTCTGAGGGCCAGGCTGTCTTGTCAAGGGTGTAGAACCAAATGTGTTTTAGAAGTCAGAGCACTAAAGGCTTCACAGTCTCTACAACCTCTACTGCTTAGAACAAGCAGACTGGCTAATTTCTAGGTGCACAAAGGATGGGTATAACCAGGGACTGACTTTCTTGGGCATGGAAAAGAGTCAGGTTGAAACAGATGGTTACAGAGAGCAGTGGGAGCAGAGGGGACTCGCCCAGGAAAACTGCAACCTCTACAACCTCTACTGCTTAGAACAAACAGACTGGCTAATTTCAAGGTGCACAAAGGATGGATATAACCAGGGACTGATTTCTTGGGCATGGAAAAGAGTCAGGCTGAAACAGATGGTTACAGAGAGCAGTGGGAGCAGAGGGGACTCGCCCAGGAAAACTGCACTGAGGCACCAGGGACCTTCTGACACGCTGGCAGCAAGGAAGCTGTTGTGGAAACACGGGGCACGTAGTGACACCAGGGTGCAGCACTTGTCCCCGTGGCCCAGAGGAGGCACTTGGGTTGCTGGGTGAAGACACAATGGTCTCCCTCAGCCTGACCTGCTGCTGCAACCCGCGAGCCCGGGAGGAACGCGGTGTCCCCAGAGCTGCCCCTGGTGCCACCTCCTGCCCACCACGCCAGGGCTCAGGGCACACCGTGTGGCACAGTGCTGCCAGCCCCAGGCTGGAGCCAGGGGGAAGGAGCCAGGGGAGGAAGGAGCCAGGGGAGGAAGGAGCAGGGCCTTACGCAGCACGGCGATGAAGCTGGTCTTGTCGGCCAGGATCCATATTCCAAAGCCCAGGATCACGGCGCCCAGGAGCTGAGAGGAGGAAAAACACAGAGCTGGCTCACTGGCTGAGACAGATAAGAGGCAGCAGGCACCACCCTCCCTGCTCCCAGAGTAAACCCAGCCATTCTTCTGCTGTTCCCACCCAGGTCCCCCACGGTACCCCTCCCAGGGTAAACAGGAACAGGTCCTGGGCCAGCTGCACAGGAGCCCCAGGCTCTGCCTGGCACTCCTCCACACACCACTTCAGTACAGCAGGACTGGTCAAAACAGCCTGAGGAAGAGGCACCCTGCTGCTGGAACTGTGTTGTCTGGGGAAAATGTAGGAGCTCTGCTTCTGGGAAGAACTGAGGAAGGACAAACATCCAGCCCAAGATTTTAAAGACTTTTTTAGATAGAAAAATCCCTGACCCTGTGGGAGCAGGGAGGCAGCTGCTGAAGGATTAGATACTGGGCAGCTGGAACCTTCCCAGGAAGGAAATCTTTGGCTTGTCAGGCTCTGTTATAATGTCATGGCTTCAACCCACAAACACAGAAAGCAGCAGCACTCTGCCTGCAGGCTCCCCCGAGTGAAGGGCTGTGCCCCTTCCAGGGCCAAGCTTCAGCACTCTGGCTTGGCCACCCCCACTTGGCCAGAACACCCCAGCCCCGTGGCACGTCTGGCACCACCACAGAGCCAAGTGTTACAAAACATCAGCCAGGGGCTCTGCCTGGCTCACCACGGGCTCTTATCTGGGGCAAGGATTACTGGAGCAACACAGCCCTGGGAGGGCTTGGCTGAATCCAGACAGGGAACTGAGGAGCAAGAGGAGCTTTTCCCATCTCATTTTGAAGGAAGGGGGGGAAAAGGCAGAAATGAAACCCCAAACATGCTCTGTTTTAGCTTCTGAGTATCAGCAGGTTTCATACTCTGCTCTGAGGTGGATAACTCCAGTTCCCTAAATAGGATGGAAGCACCTTCAACACCCAAAATAATGATGTGGAGAAGCTGTTAAGTCTGCAGGTTTGGTGAGAAGCTGGAACTTGTGCTCTTCAGTCAGCTGGAAGCAGCAAAGGTTGGCAATAACTTGTTGTGCAAAGACCTAAACCAGACCTTAAAGAAACAAGAGAAGGAGATGCTTCCAGAGGACATGCACGACAAGCAGCAGTTCTTACACCAGCAGGGTTTTGAGACAGGAGGAAGGGAAATGCTAAATAAACTGACAGAGCTGAAGAGAGATTAAAGATCTGGGCTTCACCAGAGAATGCTCTGATGAAGGGAAGAGCCAAAGCACCACCTGAAGCAGGGGGGCAGAGAAGGTTGTATGGACAGGCTCCACAGCTGGAAGGTTGACCCTGTGTTTCTCATACACAGCAGCTTTTCTGAGCACAGATAAAGCAGCAGTCTGAAAGAAGCAGCTTGAGCACACTGCTGGCTTGGCAGAGGGCACGACGTGCACTTAGCTCTGTGTTTCTTCTGGATTAGAAAGCCACCAAGCAAGCTCCCACCTCTGAAGATGGATGAAGAGTGCCTTGGCTGCAGAAAGCAGGGAGCTGCTGTATGCCAGAAAAAAAAGGCAAAAAAAAGGCAAAAAAGGCAGTAGGCAGAACCCCCCTTGCCCGACAGGCTGCACAGCAGCACTCCAGCTGCTGAGGGACCCAGAAAGGCCCCTTGAACACAGCAGCTGCAGCACCCACAAAGCTCCTCCCAAACCTGCTGTTGCCAAGAGCTGCTGATCTTACCCTTCCACACCTCACATGTCAGCTAGAGACTGCACAAAAGGTCTGTCTGAGCAAGGGTGCAGCCCGGGCTGCACGTGACATCTGCCTTGGCTCGCTGACCCTGGGATGTCACCTCACTTTTGCTGTTGCTGACAAAAGCCAGGAGTGCTGCTGGGCTGCCTGGGGGAAGTGACTGGGTATGAGGTGCTCGGACTGTCCAAGGACTGTTTTTACTCTGATCTTTGCTCTAGTCCACAGCTCGTGTGTTTGCCAGGAGCTGCTGTGGAAAACACTAAAAGGGAAAGGCAGGGAGAAAATAAACTACTCCTAATACAGCATATTTACCTCCTAGGAGGACAGGAACTCTGCTCAGCATCTTCAGGAGTTTGCAGAGCATAGTGAGGATACTTATCATGGAATGGTTTGGGTGGGAAGGGACCTTTCAAGGTCACCCAGTCCAACCCCCTGCAGGGACAGGGACATCTGCAGCTAGAGCAGGGTGCTCAGAGTTGTGTCCAACCTCCCCTGGGATGGTGCCAGGGATGGGGCAGCGACCACCTCTCTGGGCAGCCTGGGCCAGGGGCTCAACACCTTCGGTGTCAACAATTTCTTCCTTCTCTCTAGTCTGAGAAATCTCCCTCTTTTAGTTTAAAACCAGCACCTCTGGTCCTGACATAACAGGCCCTGCTCAAAAGCCTGTCCCCAGCTTTGACAGGCCCCTTGAAGTACTGAAAGGCTGCAAAAAGTTCTCCCTGGAGCCTTCTCCTCTCCAGGCTGAACAACCCCAACGCCCTCAGCCTCACGTCTGCCTTCCATAGAGTTTAACTCCTCTGCCCCCTGCTTTGAGCCCCTGAAGAGGGGGACAGATGTCTCCCCTGCACCCTGGGGGTGGATATCTCCCCCTCCATTCCAGCAAGACCCCTTCCCCACCAGAAGGGTGCAGGTCCCTCCAGGCAGGGCCAGCAGGTTCCCCCAGCAGCACCCACTGAAGAGGGGCATGGAAAAACTGAGCTGTGGTGGAGCTGACTCATTCTCTGGAAGAATTCACAGTTTGGAAGAATTTCTTCACTGCCAGAGTGGTGAGGCACTGGAACAGGCTGCCCAGGGAGGGGCTGGGGTCCCCATCCCTGGAGTGATGCTGTTAGTACAGGAGAAGGATTAGTGGTCATGGGAGTGCTGGGTGATGGCTGGACTTGATCTTAGAGGTCTTTTCCATCCCAAATGATCCTGTGGTGCTATGATTCTGGAAAGCTCAGCTGGAGGTCCCTGGCTGTCCTCCCCCACCCCTGCCCTCCTTCCCACTCAGCTGGTGTGAGGAACGTGGAACCTGGCTCCAGGGCCAACAGAAAGGCTTTTGTTAACCACCAGGCTCTGTTTTCAGTGCTGGCCTTCTGCTCTGTGGACAGAGGGGTTAGAGCAGGACAGACACCTAGATACTCTAAGCAAACAGTCTCCAGAGACTGTTCAACTTGTCTCACAGAACCAGTCACCCTTTAAGGGGAAGCATCTGCTGTGGCTGCTCTCTTCAAGCCAAGAAGCTAGAGGTGTGTTAAGTTTTTGTTAAAGAAGCTAAGCTCATACCCCAAGCTTATGGTTTTGGTATCTTCTGAGGCAAGCAGCCCAAATAACCTTCTTCCTTTTAATCCAGGCAGGTCAAACCCTACCCTGAAGTCAGGCTCTGTTCTACCACGTTGTACTAGCTGAAGAACCCTCCACCTCCAGTCAGACCCCCAACAGCCCTAACAGAAAAAGCTCACACCAAGGACTGCCCCTGGCAGGGAGGGTCATGGACACCCCTTCCTCACATGGGGCACGTGCAGAGCCTGCCACTGCTCCACACCTTCACCCTAGAGAAGGATCAAGCTCCCCAGCAGCACAGAGGGGCTTCAGAGGGGAAGGTGCCCTTTGTGCTGCACAGGGCTCCCTAAAGCAGCTTCTCCCTTTGGTCTGACCTCCCCACATCTCCTGGAAGGGAGTGGGGCTGGCTGGCACCCCAGAGGAGCTGGTGGGAACAGAGATGCCACAGCCCCCCTTGGTGGCACCCAGCCAAGTGCTGCAAGGCACTGCAGTGCTCCAGGCTGCCTGCTGTCCCCTCTGCCCCAGGCTAGGCTGGCTCTCTTCAGGAGAACCTTCTCTATACAGAGCTCACCTACTGAGCTGGGCCCTCAGCTCGGGATGAAGGAAGAGCAGAGAGTGCCCAGGTACCAGGCTCCATGCAGCAGGACTCCAGTGCTGCCTCAGCCAAGCACCACACACCAGATCCAAGAAAACTCCATATCCAAAAGACATATCCAAAAAAAAAGGAGCTCATCTTTTCTTGAGCCTCCTGCTCGAAAAGAGCTGCATCCAGTGGGCTGCCTCCTCTCCCCAGGCAAGTCTCCCCCACCTCCATTTCAACAGGGGCACTTGGACTGATTTGTCCTGGTAAAAAACTCAGGAGCGGCTGTTGGGACTGGAACAAAATTGGGGTTGTTGTTTGAAGCCTGCCTGGCCTGTTTTGGGGTGTGCTGCCACGACTGGGCAGGCTCTGCAGCCTGGCTGCTGCTCCAGGGTGCAGAGGAAGCAGTGACATGTCCTGTCCCTGCAGAACTGCCCCGTGCCTCCTGTCCCCCCCTGCAGGGAGGGGGCTGTGGGAGCTGGGGACAGCACGGGGGGCTGGGGACAGAGCTGCTCCACACAGCAGCTCCAGGGACTCCCTCCCTCCTTCCACAACTCTGCCCTGCTGATTTCATGAGCACACTGGGCCAGCATCCAGACAAAACACCCTTCCCACTCATCTCAGCCCAGGCCTTCCCACTGGGCTCTGCACTTGCCCACGATACTCACGAGGAAGAGGAGGTTGAAGAGGAAGAGGAAGTACTTGGTGACTTTCAGGCAGCCAGACCCCATCTTCTCTCACTCAGGGGACCTAAGGGCAAAGCAGAGAGGCAACGGGCTCCGTTAGTGGCAGGTCCTCCAGGCAGCCTGAGAGCAACCCCCTCACCCTGTGCAGAGCTGGGCATCGCCCGGCGGGTCTGGGGCAGACACCCCAAAAGCAGGTGCTCCACAGGCCACCCCAGCTGCCTGCCCAGGGCAGCACACCCTGACAGCAGCACCACTGCAGACACCAACAGGCACTGCTGCCCAGCTCTGCCAGAGAGCCACCAGCACTCCCAGAAGGGCTCTCATCACAGCCACGCTGCTCATCCCACTGCTTACACAGGTTTTGCATTCACTGCAGCAACCAAAGCCCCGACTGCAGCCAGCACTCCTGGCACAGGAAGGGGATGCACTGATCTGAAGCAGCAGCTCACAGGGCAGCTCCCTCCCAAGGGAAGTCTCATCTCCCCGTGGCCCCTCAGCAGCTGGAGGGGCACTGAAGAGCACGGCCAAGGGCTCTAAAGGCAGCAGCACCACATGAAGCTCCACCTGGCACTTGAAGGCAGCAGGAGCTTTCCTGTACCTGAAGTCAGCTCTGCTCAGCGACCATGGCTGCAGCCTGGGTGAAGCATGAGAAGAGATAACAAGGTTCCTCTTAACAGGGTGAGATCTGCAGCTCCTCAGCAAAGGAGCCTCACCAGCTCTTTGTGCTGCAGGAGCTGGGGTGTCGGCAGGTCTGCAGTACTGCAAGCTCCTCCAGTTCTCACTTGTCTGACAGCAAATGGCTCAGAAGCCAGAAAATAGTCCTGCAGGGCAGGAGCAAGGCACCTCCTGGGGAAGCAGCACAGCTGAGCCAGGCGTGGGGACAGGAACATCTCAGGGGGCAGCTTTCTTGTTCTCCTTCCTGCCCCACGCTGCGTGAGGCTTCCTGCCTGGGCAGCAGGGGACCTGAAGTTCCTTAAAACCTGCTCCTTGCTCAACACAGGCCACGCTGCTCG
>NW_008593279.1:4854-12594 GCF_000691845.1 Merops nubicus | reverse complement strand
CCCGCTGCGCGCGGGTCCGCCTGCCACAGGCAGAGCCCCACTAGGCTGGGGTCACCAGCCCCAGCCCAGCAAGGTCAGCAGGGTTCCCTGCTGCCAGCCCAGGGGTACCGTGGGTCACGGAGCCCAGCGCGCTCTCCTGGCTCAATCAAAGGCTTTGGCTAAATCCTATTAAATATTTAGGTTAACTCTGGAGCTAAACTGGTATGTAGGCCTGGTTATAAGTGGCTGGTCTTCCCACCAAGCAGTGAACAGGAGAGAGCAGGACCCTGACTCCCAGGGATGCCCTCGCTAGGGGCTGTGCTAAGCCCACCACTGACAGCCCAAGGTGCTGTTGGGAGGGGAGAGCAGCACAGAAATCCAACCTCAGGCAGCTGTGCTACAGGGTCACCTCCAAAACCCCACCGACGTGGTGCCAGAGCCCTGGAGCAGCTGCCCAGAGAGGCTGTGGAGTCTCCTGCTCTGGGGAGATTCCAAAACCTCCTGGATGCCATCCTGGGCACCCTGCTGTGGGTGAGCTGCTGGAGCAGAGGGGTTGGATGAGATGATCTCCAGAGGTCCCTCCCAGCCCCAACCCTGCAGGGATTCTGTGACCCAGCACCCTGGCAGATGAAGAGGACAAGTCCTCCACCAGCAGGAGGAGATGGCTTCTTGCCCCCTCCAGCTCCCAGGCCTGTTGCTCTCCCAGCAACAGCGACACCAGCGAGACCAGTACGTGGAGCAGAAAATCCAGGACAGGCCTGTCTGAGGAGAAGCAGCCAGACCCTGCTTTGCTACAGACAGCAGAGAAGTCCCCCCACAGCTTGGAGATTATTTTTGTCACATAAGCCTGTGCTGCTCCCAGCCCCATTCCCTCGGAAGGTGACCATGGTGAAGGACAGGCCACAGGGGGAGAGCCTCGTACCCGGGCGTGGTGAAAGAGGAGACAGGGAGGAAGAGCCCACCCGCAGTCCAGAGGAGATGAGCTGTGGCAATGCCACCCCAGCACCTTCACAGGGGAGTGCAGAGCTCCTACAAACACTCAGAGTGTGTGCCACCAAGAGCAACGAGCTCTGCAGGTCACCCCTGAAGCCTCAAGTCAGGTAGAAGAGGGTTCACGTTTGAAGGCATCTCCATAGCCTGGAAGATGCTGTCCCCTCTCCCCAAGATATTTCCTAATCTCCAACCTAAAACCTCCCCTGGCACAACTGGAGGCCATTTCCCAGGCCTAGCCAAGCCCCACACCTCTCAGCAGGTTGTTTCCCTCAAGCTGCTATCACCAGGCTGGACCTGGAGCCTGCCCAGCTCTCCCTGGTGTGGTGCCACCTCCCTGCCCTCTCCTCACACCACACAGCCACGGGGGCCAGCTGGGCTCACCCACAGACAGGCTGCCCAAGGAGCCCTGCAGGAGGAGGAGCTCCCACTGACCACAGGACTGCCTCCCTCTGAGCCAAGCAACGAGTGCCTGTCCCTAGGGGGGCTCAGCAGGCCACTGAGCCATGAAGATGTTTACCTGCATGCTAATTTCTGTGAGGTTCAGGCCCTTCTGGAGCTCGTGCAGGCATTTCTGCAGTGATACCCCAAGCCAGAAGCCAGAAGTAGGTGAGCTGTGCAGCAGGCTATGATCTTCTGCAGGGCTCAGAGCCCTTGCACCACAAAGCCCAGCTGCCAGAACACTCCTCAGCCCACATGAAGGACAAGTGCTTGGCGACCAGCAGCTCTGAGCACCAGGGATGAGGCAGGACAGCTTCACACAACACTACAGTTAATGAACAATGAGAGGGTTACTAATTCTCCCTTAACCAGGTACAGCACTGCCCTCAGGGCACAGCCTGCCACTTACAGCCACCAACAGCCACAAACACCACCCTGAGGAATTCATCTTGTTGACAGCAACAGCCAGAAGGCCTTGGACTCTCAGTACACCCAGGAAGTACATCTTGTCTCTGGCAGGCAAACAGCCACAGAGCCAAGGAAAGGCTCAGGTCTGAATTCACAGAACTTCTTAAGCTCCACCAAGATCATACCAGCTGTGTGCTGACCATGGAGACACCAACAGGATCCTGTTTGTCATGGAGGCTTTCCAAACAGGAACAAGAGAGGGACTAAGGGACAAGCTGGGTCCTAAAAAAATTAAGGCTGCTAATAAGGGTCAACTTCTCCACCAGGCCACACTTGTGGATGGAGAGGTTTTTATAGAGAGATGGATAGAGATGTGTGTATGTCACCAATTCATCTGATTTCTGTTGGAAGGAAAGCATCAGGGTAAGGTAGAAAACTGTATTTCTGCATAAGTCAAACTCTGGAAAGAGAAGAGAAGAAAAGAAGGACTGTGGAACTCAGTCCCTCTTACTCCACCTGCTCTGGAGACTTCTTCTCTTAGGTAGAAGCAGTTGTCTTCAAGCTCAAGGAGGTGGTTTGAAGGCTACAAGCCCTAGATCAGACAGCACCTGCAGCCCTGCCTGGTGGCAGAGGTTTTTCAGCACGTTTTACCACACGCTGAGCATTTTGGAAAAAGGAAATGGGTCTTTTAGAGCCGGCCTGGGAGGGGAAGTGATAAGATATTTATAAACCACCATCACCCTGCCAAAAGAGAAACCAGCTCACAGCTCAGCACCAGAGAGCAGCCCAGGTTTTAGAAGCACCTTTTATCATCTCTCTCTGTTTCCAAGGGTGCAATCAGGTTTTAGGAACATCTGGGCTTCACACTGCAGCTGGAAGGCCAACGTTTAAGTAGCTCTTCAGTCCCTACAACTGGCAAACTGAGAAAGTCCTCTGCTATTTCCAGCCCACACTCTCATGCTCACACAGCCTGACAGGATTTGCAGGAGTGTATTTCTCCCACTTAAGCAAATCTTTCCATTCAGCAAGACCAGAGACACAACTCTGCCAAAAAAAAAAAAAAAAAAAAAAACCCAAAAAACCCATAACCTGTCCCAGAAGTCATTTGGTTCTCATCTCCTCCTAAAAAAAAACCCAAACCAAAAACCCCCAAACTTACCAGAAATAGCAGACAGAAGAAAAAGCCAAAAATACAGCTCAGTGGACTTTTTTTTGCCTCTGGATTACCACATACTAGAAGGTGATCTGGGCCCCAAACCCACAGGTAGGCTCAGGAGAGGTCTCCAGGCTGGCTGAAAGCAGCACACAGTGCAGGGAAACAGAGTTTTCACCAAACTGGTTGGGCCACTCTGTCACTTGACCACATTGACTCTTTCACAGCTCCCAACCCCAGAGCAGCTCAGCTTTGTTTTCTGCCCTTGCAGCTGCAGAGTTCCCCTTGGCAACGGGTGCCCCCAGGAGCAGTCCCCACGCCGGCTCGCCCCACGCCTCCCCAAAAAGGGGTGAGGCCCGTGAGCAGGTCCTGCACCCCAAATTTGGGCAGGGTGGCCAGCACCCTGCTCTCCCCAGCCAGCCTCTGGCAGGCAGAGGGTGAGGCCAAGTGTTTGCCACCAGACTCCCCAGGCTGGAAACCCCCGGAGCAAGGGCAGGCACAGGGCAGGCTCCCCAGCTCCCTTCCCACCCAGCCCTGCCGGCCAACAGATTCTCCTTCTCCGAGGAGTTGCACAATACCCCTCCCAGCTTGGCCTGGAGATGCTTCCCTGAGCCCCAGCAGCCTCCCTCCCCTCCCTGCCAGGGCTCCCAAAGGCTCCCAGGTCCCCACAGGAAGAAAACCCTAACGCAGGCTTTTTATTTCCTCTGTCCCACGAGGCAGCCCCAGAGATTGCCAGGCTGAGGTAGGAGCCAGGTAGTAGATCTGATCCTTATCTTCTCCACCTCCTCCTCCCTCCTTAAGAGGACATGGTCGAGGCCTTTCCACTAAGTTCCCTTTCAAAACAAACTGTGTTTCAGTCACTTCCATCCCCCCTGATGCCAGGCCAGATAACTAGTGGCTGTTTAGACACAACACGCCCGTGCCAGAGGCTGCTGAGAAGTTCCACTGGCTGCCTCAGCTGGGAAATGAGCTCCCCTCATCTTTTTGCTCCTTTCCAGGAATCAGCCAGGATGTAGTGAAGGTGCAGAGGGAGCAGCCTGACTTCCAGGGCAGGAAGTTTTCCCCAGTTGAGCAATGTGAACGGCAATAAAACAAACACCCTCCCCCTGCCCTCTGCCTGTGGAGCCTGCAGACCGTACCCCGCTGCTCCACGGGCCATGGACGGGGCTGGGCAGAGCCTGGGCACCAGCACCCAGCGTGGGAAGGGAGCTGAGCCCAGCAGGGCTCATCCACCACCGTTCCCAGCAACAGCAGGCTCTCCAGCAGCTCCCTGCACAGCTGAAGGCAGATGCTGCTGGAAGCCAAGCACTGGACGTAGGAGGAGCAGCACTCCCTCCTGTTTCTCAGGCTGGGCCCCTGGAGGAGCCTGGACACCATGCCAAGCGAGCTGGGTCTCACCAGAGCTCTCAAGTCCCACACTGCTGGTGGCCCAGCCCACTGGGGCACAGAGGGATCTTCTGGCACCAGGACTCTCCCCAGGATCTCTCCCCCTCGGGTCCATCCACGTGATCCTCAGTGGCAGAAAGGAATTAAAACCACAAAAAAAAAAAAACCCCAAACCACCACAAAGCCAACAGGGCAGAGACTTCTGCCTTGTTATTCCAACTGACTGCGGAGCTTTAGAATTAAGGCAGCTTTCTGGAACAGAAGAGACAGCCTATTAGTCTACTTTAATCATATCACATGCTTCGGAGCAGATCCTTTGCTGATAGCCAGGCACTGATCTCAGGAAGCAGAGGTTTTAACCCTTCAGAACATTCCCACACAAACCATCTTGTCACCTCCCCCAGACGCCCAGGCCAAGGAGGACAGGGAAAGCAACTGAGCAAACCCCTCTGCCACGGGCAGACAGGGACATCTGAGCCAGGAGCCTCCCAGCTCAACGGGACGGAGCCGCTCCACAGCGCGGCAGGTTCCTGCTGGGCCCAGCCCTGCTCCCCCTGCCCTCTGCCCCAGGGGAATCAGCTGCTGGGTCCCACCAGACCACCCCAGGGTGACCTGAGACCTCGAGCCCCACCGGAGCTCGGCCTGGCTGGGGGCAAGATGAGGACTGTCACCTGAGGAGGAGCATTTCACAGCATCCCCAGTTCCACAGCGCCTGACACGACCAGGGGGCATGAAGGCAAAGAGAAAGGCAGAACTAGAGCAGGCTTCAGAGGGAAGGACTCTGTCTCCAGCAGCTGCTCTTTCAAAATGATAATTTAGAGAGGGCAGGGTGGCGAGAAAAGCCCTACAGGACAAGGAGTTAGAGCACAGAAGTTTGCAGTCATTGCCTTCAACTCAAAAATACCCACCTGCAACCACATCTCCCCCTCCAATATCCATCTGAGTGCCACACAGTCCCACATTTGTCACCAGGAGCACCTGACCACAACAGCCAAACCCCTCACTGGTCTGGACGTGGCAGTGCTGGGTTAACAGCTGGAGCCTCCATGGGCTTCAAGGTCTTTTCCAGCCCAAACAATTCCATGTTTCCATGGCCTGATCCCCCGAGGACACAGCTCAGAGGCAACCTCCTGCTCTACTCCGGGCGAGTCAGGGGCTGCTGAACAGTCTCCCAGGGGTACAGTGGTGCTGCCTGGCACCTCTTCCTTCCACCCTCACAGAGCAGCCTCCTCTGGAGACTCCTCTTGGGGTTTCCTCACTCCAAGCTCTTCCTGCAGGAGGAATGGAGTGGAACTGAGGTCTGCACTGCAGAGCAGCAAAGGGCAGTGCTGCCAGGAGCAAGAACAACCCAGCACAAGCTGTTACAGGAGCTGCTGCGTGCACAGCCCCAGCTCTTTAGGAAGTGAAATGCCACAAGAAGAAATCTCAGCAGACAACGCTGGGAAACAAAGAGGGCCTCTAGGAAACACTTAGCCAGCTGGAAGAGCTGCTCCAAACCGTTTGTTTCCCTCTGGTGAAGCTGGTCCTGGAGGTCAAGGCAGGCTGCAACACCCTGCTGCCTGCCACGGTACCAGGCAGCTAATCCCAGCAGATTTAATTAGAGCAACTTAACTGGAGCAATGCGAGAACATGACTCAATTATAGACCTGCCACCCGTGGTTAAGATCACCCCTCCACCACAAAGAGAAAAGGAAAATAACGACTGCAGCCCTCCAAGCACCCGCACGCGTCCCTTCCGGACGGGGCTGCTCCAAGCCAAGAGGAGCAGACGTATGGGATAAGTTCCCCAGGAATTTGGCAGTCAAAAACGACAGCAAGGCTCCGAAGAGCTTGGGGAAACAGGAGGGGCCTCCTTGGAGCCTGCAGACCTGCACAGGGCCGTCTGGAAAACGGGCTCAGCTGAACCCCAACCCAGGGAGCCTGAGTGGCCTCTGTGACTTTCCTGAAGGGTCTCCTTCCCCAGACGGACAGCACAAATGTTTCAGGAGACTGTTTGATAGAGCAATGCTAGAGGAACGAGATGGGGGGAAAAAATCTAGTTCTGAGGCACTCATGTTAAAAAGAAAGAGCTTTTACCCAGAATAACCCATTTCCAAACCATGGCTAAACCTCGGCGCAGAGATAAACGCTCCTGTTACAAAGGGGAGAGAGAAGAATAAAAGCAGGGCTGTTTTGTCTTCAATCAGCCAACCATGGCTGGGGCTAAAACCCATCGGACACGAGGGCAGGGAGAGCCTGAGCTCACACACTGCTCCCCACAGCAAACACCCCGTGGAGGAGGCAGTCTCCTTCCTGGGCAAACAGGGATCAACTGGTGGGGTTCCCAGGGGACAGCCCCGGCTGCGTGGCCCCCGACCTGTCTGCACGCTGCTAGGCCTTGCTCCTAGCTGACAGCTGGGCTAGGGAGAGGTTCCCCACCTGCCTGGAGCTACACAAAGCAAGAACTTGCTGTTTTGCTACAGGATTGAGTCTAAAACACCACTAGAACAGCCTCTGAAGCTGCAGCACGAGGGACTGGGGGTGAACACACACACACACAGCCCCCCCAGGCTCCGAGACCAGCAGCAGGGCTGCAGCATCAAGCCCAGGGAGGCTCAGGCAGTAAAGCATCTGCCTGTTCCTCGACACAGCCCTCCCCAGAACCAGCCTCTCCTCTGAGGCAGCAGCCACTCGGGTGCTGCTTCTGATGTGGAGCAATCCCCAGGCAGCTCTGGCAGCAGCACCTTGGGTTTGGCTCCAGGCAGCTGCGAGGGGCAACGCCGGCCTGGTGGGCACCAGGAGCTGTGGGCACCACCCCCACCCCTGTTTCATTATGCTGAGCCCTTACCTCATGCCACAGGGCTCACCATTCAGCTGTGGTCCAGCAGTGTCCTGCACAGCAGCTGCTGAGCAGCAGCCTCCTCCAGTGCAAAGAGCCTCCTTTGGGGACGGGCAGATTGACTGCACAGCTCTTTAGTTATTCCATGAGCAGTGTCTCTGCAACCCTCCATTAGAAAGGGACCTGAATGCAAAGAAGAGCCCAGCAGCTTCTCGGCATGTTTACTGGGAAAGTACATCATCCAGGCAGCTGGGTTTTGTCTGGCTGGGGTTTGGTTCCCACCCCTCCTCAGAAGAGCCTTCAGAGATGAGCACGCTTAGAACTGCTGCCTGCCTCTTAAGCCCCAGTTTCTTCAAGTATGCAACCCTCCATTAGAAAGGGACCTGAATGCAAAGAAGAGCCCAGCAGCTTCTCGGCATGTTTACTGGGAAAGTACATCATCCAGGCAGCTGGGTTTTGTCTGGCTGGGGTTTGGTTCCCACCCCTCCTCAGAAGAGCCTTCAGAGATGAGCACGCTTAGAACTGCTGCCTGCCTCTTAAGCCCCAGTTTCTTCAAGTATCCAGC
>NW_008593279.1:334-4834 GCF_000691845.1 Merops nubicus | reverse complement strand
AGAACTCAGGGTAACAGGAGGGTGGAAACCTGCAGGTCAGCAGCCTCCTCAATCCACCTGCAGCACAGGACTCTCCATCACAAGCAGGGAACCCGGCCCCACCGTCACAAGACAGGGAAGAACGAGGAGCAGGAGACAGAAGTGGCTCAGGAAAGCACACAGGGAAGTTGAGGATGTTCCAATGAAGCCACTCAGGACAGACTCACCCCCAGCAGCCCCAGTCCCCCCTGACAGGCTCGGCACACACAGGACAGTGGCCAAGAGAACCCCTGGACTGCACCACGGCAGCAGCACGAAGCCAGCCCCAGAACCACTGCACCCTAACTGTGCTGCTGGAGATGGGGTCCTGTCACCACACCCACCACTGCAGGGGGGAGATTTAGATCAGAAATTAGGAAGAAGTTCTTCACTAGGAGGGTGAGGAGACACTGGCCCAGGTTGCCCAGGGAAGCTGTGGATGCTCCATCCCTGGGTGTGTTCAAGGCCAGGCTGGGTGGGGGTCTGGTGGGAGGTGTCCCTGTCCACAGCAGAGGGTTGGAACTAGGTCATCTTTAAGGTCCTTTCAACCCAAACCAGTCTATGACTCCATGAGTACAGAACCTCTCTTCAATTTCTGTTCACACATATCCCAAATAATGTTAAGTAAGCCATTGGCAGGACCAAGGAGACATCAGGGGGAGAAAAAACGAGTCAGGTGGGAAGGGAGGAAGTCATTCCCAAGACAGATGTTTTTTCCTGTAAGAGCAGAGCACCTAGAAACTGAAACACCACAGAAGGGAAAGGAACTGCCCTGGAAAGGTCTCACCTCGGACGCCGCTCCCGAAGCCCTGCACCAGCTCAGGTTGTGATCCTGGGGCTACCAACACCCCCAGGTGACTCCCCCCAGCCCGTGCCAGCCTGGCACACCTCTCCAAGCAGCCCCAGGAGCAGGCTGCTTTTCAAACCAGAGGGACAATTTCCTGCACGAAGCCCCTGCTGCAGAGGCAGGAGCTGGAGGGCAGCGAGCTGCTGTGTGGCCCCTCACCCAGCCAGGGCACAGACACCTCACGGATCACAAGGCAGGGCCAAAGGGAGGTGCTGGGGGAGGACGTGGCCACATCCAGGGACAGTAACCCCTGCTCCAGGGCAGCTCCTTCCTTCCAACAGGGAAAGCTACTTCACAGCACGGTCATGCCCCCGCTGTACAAACCCTGTCAGCTAGTTCCTCTTGCCCAAAACCACCTCCACAGCAATGGATACAGAGCAGGGACTCAGCACAGCCCTGGGCTCCAGCTCCAGGAACCTCAGCCCAGCTCAGTGCATGGCTGCAGCTCCACAGCTCACCCTTTGCCTGTGTACAAGACCCCTTCCATTGCCCCAGGCAGAATCACCTCCCCCTGCAAGGGGAACTCTCCCTCACACAGTGTGAAATCTCCAGGCTGCTGGACACCCCAGCGTGTCCATTTTGGCCCAGCTCAGCAGTTCTCCAGCACACAGGATTAGCACCCTGCTGGAGAGGAGCAAGCTGCTCATAGCCCAGCCCCAGGCTCCAGCCCCAGCAGCAGCCCACGGGTGTGCTCAGCAGGTGCCATGGGGCCGCTGCCCAGGCGTGAGGCTCCTGGTGGCACAGGAGAGCTGGCCCTTGCTGCTGCCCAGCTCCCTCAACACAGGCCACGTGCCTCAGCAGCAAGTGCCAGACACGAAGCACCCGTGCCACACCTGGATCTGACTTGCTTTTAAAGGCTGATGTCCCAGTTCTGAAGCTCCATCAAGGAGACAGAAGAACTGGAGCAGTCAGGCAGACGGCCCGTGCAGGGGCCTCTTCCCGCAGGAGAACAGCCTCCTCTGGCTCACTCCCCTTCCCTTTCTCCCCTGTACTGACTCTCCACCAGCCCACCCAGCTTCCCTGGCACCCACTCGGGTCCCCAGTCCCCACCCCAGCTGGAGGTTTGTTCCCTCCTCCCTCTGGCACCCGTCGGACAGTCCCACAGCACAGTTTATTTCTTAACCCACCAAGGCTGAGAACCACGGGGCAGGGGGAAGCACCCCAGATCCCAGGATGTCCTGATCCATGTTCAGAGACAAATGAGAGCAGGGAGGAGAAGCAAAGGAGGCTCAGGGGAGACCTCCTGGCTCTCCACAGCTCCCGACAGGAGGCAGGAGCCAGGTGAGAGTCGGGCTCTTCTCCCAAGGAAGAAGTGACACGACAAGAAGAAACAGCCTCAAGTTGCCCCAGGGGAGGCTGAGGTTGGCCCTGAGGAACAATTCCATCCTCAAAGGATTGCCCAGGGCTGTGCCAGGCTGCCCAGGGCAGTGGTGGAGTCCCCATCCCTGGAGGGGTTTCCAAGCTGTGGAGATGTGGGGTGAGGGACACGGGGCAGTGGGGACCTGGCAGTGCTGGGGGAACAGCTGGACTCCAACTTAAAGGTCTCTTCTGATGAAATGATTCAATGATTCTAAGAAAGGGATGCAGACGTGCTGTGCCTGTTTCTGAGGGGTGAAGTTAAGGCACCCGAGGGCAAGGGCCAGAGTTCCTGGAAGTAAGAAGTCATTTTTATGCACGCAGCTTTATCCAAAGAGGAAACTGAGAGAGAAGTGCAAGAACTGAGACTGTGATAATCCTTCCTGGCACAGGCCACAAGTATCACTACCTCCTCTGCCCTCCCCAGCCACTCAGGAGCAGCCCAAGCCCTGCTAGACCCACGTGGGCACCTCCCACTCACCAGCGAGCAGAAACAGAAAGGAGAGCAGGAAGAAAGTGGCACCACTGGAGCAATAATTAACCATTTCAGACAGCACGGGGCAGGGTCCACCTCCCAGCACCACCCTGTGCCACCGGTGCCCGAGGTCCCACGGCTCCCAGAGAACTCCCACCCACACCTCACCGAGGTGAACATCTACCAGATGAAGGCCTGCAGGCCTAGATGTGCCCCTGCTGACCTACAGCAGGGACACGAGGACCTGGAGGTACAGGAGAGGGATAAAGCCTCTCCTCAGCTGCAGTCGCATGAGGGATTTCACACATAACCCCCCTGCACTTCACCGAGTCTGCAGCAGAGTGGCCTGGGCAGCAGGAGCAGCCGAGCTCCCTGGGGCAGGGCAGGGAACCTCCCTGGGGCTGTACACAGGCCTCGTCAGAGCTTCTCCTGCCCCAGCCCACAGTTGTAGGTCACACTGCACCTGCCCCTGGCCCGAGGACCGAAATAGAGACAATAACAGGAACGAGGAGAGTCCAGATGAGCCGTGTCACTAAAGCCACTAAATCCTCTTAAGGCCATGCAGCAGGACAGAGCTCTCCCACGGGCAGAGCTCCCTCCCAGCCCCGAGCGTGGCTCGTACGCAGGTAAGAAGCTGAGTAAACACTGCAGGACTTCACCCAGCCAGCCCTGTCTGCAGCCCAGGGCCAAGGACAGTGTCCTGCTGCTCCCCACAGCCCCTGGCCAGGACGGAGACCCCCACCAGGAGGTGTTCAGACTCAGGCTCTACAGGGTGAAGCTGTTGCAGAAGCAAGATCTCTCTATGAAAGGACATCAGGAGTGAGCAGACTCTACCCAGCTCCCCGGGCCACTCCAAACCCACACGCTGGCACTTGGCAAAGGTCCTTTTCACCCACATGGCAGCCCGATACGAGCAGGCACCCATGGGCTTTGGTTTTTTTTAAAGCACAACTATAGGCACGGGAGCTCTTCCCTCAGCCAAAAGACCAGAAACAAGCCTGAATGTCAAAAACCACCCAGCTGTAGCAAGCACAAGGAGGTCCTGCGACAGGACACGGGTGGGACAGCCACTGCCCGAGCAGTGAGACCCAGAAGAGGTCACTGAGTGCCCCAGCAGCACCCTGCTTCCCCAGCAACACTTCCTGCTCCTCTTTGGTAAGACACGAGTGATTTCTCACTTTTACAGCTTGGTCATCACACAGTCACTGTGCTGTCCAGCAGCACACGACCGAGAGCTCTCCTCTCACCAGACACCTCCCTCTAGACCTCTGGGGCAGCGTTCCTGCACGTGAACCCTGCGGGCCACCAAAAGGAGCCCAGCTCCAGCTGGGTGGTTCCCACGCAGCTCACGCCCCACGCTTTGAAGCGCAGCGTGTCAAGCCCGAGGTGCCTGAGAAAGTTTCTCACTGTTACGTGGGGAGGAAGTGCCAGAGCTGACAGATTCTGACTGCACGCCCCCGCCCGCACGGCAGCGCAGGGGTGTCTTCAGGAGGTACACACGGGGAGGCCTCACGGCGGCTGGCAGGGGGCAGGTCCCCAGAACCTCCTCCACCAGCAGCAGCACAAACACCCCCAAGGGCTGCTCTGCTCCCCAGCCCCGAGAGCGCTGCAGGAGGACACGGTCCCTCCCCGCCGCGGCCAAGAAAGTTGCAAGCTCTCATCTCACACACAAGATGGAAACACTAGAGCTGGTCCAAGACATGGGAATGCTTCACCCTGAGTAAGCTTCACCGTTCACTGCAGCCAGCGTTTAGATTCCAGCAGGGCTGGGGGATTTTTTCCCTTGTTTTTTTTTTTCTTTGTA
>NW_008593279.1:0-203 GCF_000691845.1 Merops nubicus | reverse complement strand
AACCCGCCAGCCGACACCTGCCCAGCTCCCGAAGCACAAGCACGGCTCCGGACCCCGCTGGGAAGGCAGATGGAGCGGCAAGGGGCTCAGCAGCCCGGGCCACCCCTCCTCGGTCCTCGCAGCAGGGGCAGAACTGCCCCAGGGCCACCTCCTCCGCACTGAGAAGCCCACCCAGCACCGCCCAGTCTCCCCAGTCCGCAGCT
>NW_008593278.1:0-6100 GCF_000691845.1 Merops nubicus | reverse complement strand
GCTTGCTCAGGAGGATGTTATGGGTGAATGTCTTGAATCAATTCAAGATAAACCTTATCTGTACTTTAGGCTTGGCTGAAGTTCCCTTTTGAGATCCATTTCTGGTTTTCCCTTTATGGACTATAGAAGTAGTCCCAGGTGACTGTATCAGGCTAGGTAACCTGAATTAGGTGAATGGCAACTTATCTCAAGGGCTATTTGCTCTGTTTTTCACCTACTTATATTTCTCTTTAAACTTTTTTGGTGATCCAATCAGAAAAAAGTTTTGAAGTAGTTTGACCTTTTCCATTCTCTGGGATAATGTGGATATGTAATGTGCATTAGTGGTCCTATCAGCACTTTTTGAATTACTACATCCTTCTCTTAAGGGCTAGATTTTCTTGTTTACAGCTTTGAATTCAGACTCAGATGATTTCAGTGTAAATTGTCAGCTATGCAATATTTTGTTTATACAACCTTCAAAAACCTGTGTACCATCGATTCAAGGATATAATGTTTGAGATAGGAATATTAGTCATTCATCATCTTAAAATTTAGATTCCGTGTTCAACAGCAATCATTTTATAAGTATCCATTTCCTATGAACCTAGGGTTATTGACTCCAATTTTGCTTGAAACTTCTTGTTCCTAAGAGAATACAGTTAATATAGTCATCATGAACAAAGAAATACAAATATTGTAAACAATAATACTTTTTATTAGAAAACTATGACCACTTAAACAGATAAGTGAAAACCACTAACAACAAATTTTTACTGTAAAGAAGTTTCTGTTCAGTTAATAATTATATTAATATTTAAGAATTATAAATCTCTCAGAAGCAGGGAGATTTTCTAGATTTATTTTTTTTTCTTACCACAGATGTTTCCTTTTATTCTAAAATGTCACTCTCATTATTATTGTAAGCAGAGAAATATGGCATTGTAAGCTCCTGTCTAAAAAATTTGCTTTACAAATATCAACAACACTTATTCATAGAATGAAGAACTGATAATGTAATCATATTTTGGTTTACCCTGATACACAGACCATTAATGCACTCCAGTAGCTAAAGTTCAGTTCAGTAAACTGTGTTTTATTTTAACCATGATATTATGTGTGAGTTTTTAAATTAATCATCAATTCCCTCTTTTTTCCTTTTTTATTTTTGTTGTGCTGTACTTACCTGATAGTGCAAACTTCCAGTTAATCTCTTCCTAGTATTTAATCACAAAGGTTACTGAACTACTGCCCTGCTTCTTGTGACAGATACATCTCATGAATCCCATTAAACCTCTATAAATCTGTCTCGAAGAACCTGTATTCTATTTTAGACATAAAAAAAATGATAGAGTAAGCCTGGGCCTACATTGGAAGTTTAGTAGACAGTAGTGTACTACTATGTTGTTTTCATTCTTTTTAATTTTTATTTAATATCAACTCTTAGATTACGGACTGTCACAGAATGAGTTGGGTTGGAAGGGACATTCAAAGGTCATCTAGTCCAATGCCCCTGCAATAAGCAGGAACATCTTTCACAGAATAGTAGGAGTTGAAATGGACTTCTGGAGATCATCTAGTCAAACCCCTGCTAAAGCAGGTTTGTCTAGAGCAGGTTGTACAGGAATGTGTCCATGTGGGTTTTGAAAGTCCTCAGAGAAGGAGAACATAAACTCTCTGGGCAGCCTGCTCCAGTGCTATGTCAGCTCTCACAGAAAAAAATTTTTTTCCTTACGTTTAGGTGGAACTCAGATGAGCTTGTTCAGAGCCCCATCCAAGCTGAATTTGAATGTTGCCAGGCATGAGGTGTCTACAGCCTCTCTGAGCAACCTGTGCCAGTGTTTCACCACCTTCATCATAAAAAAAAAAAAAAAAAAATTCTTGTATTTAATCTGAATCTACCCTCTTTTGCTTTAAACTATTACCCCCTTGTCCTGTAGCTACAGGCCTTGGTAAATGGTCTCGCTCGTAAGCCTTTCATATAAACCCCTTTTATATATGGCAAGGCAGCAGTAAGGTCTCCCTGGAGCCTCCTTCCTCCAAGCTGAACAACCCTAATTCTCTCAGCCTTTCCCCAAAGAAGACTTTGTGGCTCTCTTCTGAAACTCCTCCAGAAGGTTCATGTCTTTCCTGTGTTGGGAACTTCAGAGCCAGAAGCAGTACTGCTGGTGGGGTCTCAATGTTTGTGCTCACCATCTTAAGGACATACAGTGAGACACTTACTAGCAGTAATATATGCTACTAGTCCAGCTCTAATAACAGTACAAGCCAGTGAGCAATTGAGTTGTGGCTTGCTGCATCTACAGACAGGTGATATTCCTCAGCTTCACATTTTACTTCTGCATCCATTAGAAACATAATTTTCATAAAGCTAGCCCTGTCTGAAGTGACTAGAACCTAGCATATTTACCAAAACAGTCACCTCAGATTTCAGCAAGTCATTGAGGCAGCTTGTCACTGCTCTGCCAAAGGGAGCTTCCCTTAATTTCAAATGAGAATTGGGGTTCTCTAGATAAATGATGGAATAGACAATGGACTTTGGGGGTCCATCCTGATGGATACACATATCTCACCTACCACCTCATTCCACTTCTTTTGTACACCCTCTATTCTTCCCTTCCTAGCTCTTTCATTTGCAGCCTTCACACAGTCCAGATTTTGCACCTTCTGTCATAACACAGATGATATTTGGAACAATTGTTGAGTTAATTTCCATAAACGTCCATATTTTCTGTGATTTTAAAATCTCCAGAATACCTATCTGCTCAATGAAACATCCAGCCATGAACTGGATTTTCAGCATTTATTTCTGCTTTACAACATACTTTATTTTTTTTTGTAGCAGTTTGATTTGCACTAGTTAATAATCAAATCTTCAACATTAAAGCCTTTAAAGTAGGACTAGTTGCTTCCATTCTACAGAACATTGAATTGTTGATAATGGGGCAGAATTTTAGACATTGGACAGTCTTCAAGTATAGGCAACAGAAGTCATATTTGTAACTCACAACATTGGTGTTGTTTCCGTTTGAGTAGCAAAATGAGGAATGGAGACATGAAGCATCTCCAACTATGTCTGAAATTCTTAGAAATGTGTATTTCTAATACCCAGGACATAAAATTAATAACCTAAACAATTTTGATTTAGAAATATAGCACTCTAATATTAGATATTTCAAAGTTCAGCTGAATTAGTAATTTACACATTTACTATTGATAAACCACATAAAAGTCTTTTATTGGTTGCCTTTAAGATTTTGAAGCAATGTACAGCAGACCACATAACACCTGGACTTAATTCACAAGTCCTGGGATGCTGAGTGATGCATCCTACATCTTTCAAGCTGTAGTCACTCAACTTCCCATATCCCAACACCTTGTTACCACATTTCTCTTAACATAGAATTGATCAAGACTTGAGATGTTAAACAGACATTCTTCCTGACCTCTGACCAGAAATACAAAATTACCTGCAAGGAATTGGAGTATTTTATTTCCCCACAGCAGAGTACCCAAGGTTTTCCAGGAATTAGATGTTTGCAGCTTGTCAGCAATAAAACCACCCCTAGTGCTTCATCTCATTTCATAAGAAATAATATTTTCAATATGCCTGCCAGTTGAATACTGAAGTGCTCACTCATATGCATTAGGTGGAAAATTCTTTTAGTGTATTTTGTTGCCCTGGTCTTGAAAGTCCTTTTGCCTGATGGTAAGGAATGCAAACTTGTTATAGAGCAACACAGGAATGAACTGTGACCATGACTGTAAATGATGCCAAGTACAACAGCTATTCTTCTTTTCAATTAATTAAAATCCTGCTGGTTTTGGTGAATCCGGGTGGTCATGCAAAGGCAGATGCCAAAGAGATATAGATTTAAAAGCTATCTGTAACTTACTTTCAAAGAGTTATTGTAACTCTTTTGTTAGGCTATGCTTTGCCATAATCAAGCAGCTATGAGAGTTTTATTCTTGCATTCTGTCTAACTCTTGACTGTTTATGCATGCACCAATAATACAGAGGATTGAAGCACACATAAAATTTACAGAATAGATTTCCTCATGCATTCATGACTACATACGAAATTTAGAAGAATTTCTTAGATTTCATTCCTTTCAAGTACTCTTTGTTAATTTCTTTTATAATTCTTTTTTTTCTCATTTAACTTTCCCACCCAGGCAGTACTCTATTGTTCCTATCTTAGAGATGAACTAACAGTAATGAACTGAAGCAAGGCCTTTTGCTTCCTAGGACAGATAGGCAAATTATTCTTCTTACTCCCTGAGAGATGTCTCTACAGAGTGCAGTCCAGACAGAGCACAACTTGCTTGGATGTGTGACACAGATCTTTTCGGTGTGGGGCAAAGTATGGCTTCTGCTTTAGTTCAGGGTTTCACCTTCCAGTGAAGACAGCAGCTAAATTACTGAAATGCAGACACCTCTGTAACACCTTTCACAAGTGCTTCCTTCTCCCATACGATAGAAGTATTTGCTTGCAATTCAAACCAATGAGAGTAAAGCCTCTTAAAGTCCTGCGCAGAGAATTACAGGATAAGCCCTTTGAGAGGCAAAAAGGTGGGCAGTAACAAAAATGGCAAAAGAATTCAGGTAAAAAAATTCTTCCAAAATAGTGCTGCCATTGCTGTCAATGTCTGCATAAATAAAATGCCACTAGCTATTTCCAGTTACCTTTAACAGCATTCTTGCTCATGCGGTCAATATGCAAAACCTCTTGATAACCTCACAAATACTATCCTGTCCTTGCTCAAGTTGTACCATTCATCTTGCTCACAACAGTGTCATTGCTGCAAAGCATGGAAGGAGTAGAAAGCATTCACCTTCTAGCATGCCATTGCCCTGCTGTCCCAGAACTCCTTCAAAATACAGGGCATATCTCACACCTAGGAAAGATGGATGAGGTATTCCTGTGCTCACAGGGTTCTGGTCTGTAAATGATAGCATTAGATCCCATCTTGTGAGGGTATGTTAGGCTGCCAGTAAGTGGCTTAACTGTTGTTAATGTGGTAAATATATTGAAAACTAAATACTCATAAAAAGCTTTAAATGTCTACTATTACCTGATTTTTCATTAATATTTACTGCCATAAATGCAATTATCTTAATTTTAATCTGGTCAGAAAAAAAAATCCATGGATTTTAGTACATGTCATTCCTATATTTTCCTTTTAGAAAATTACATTTTCAAACCCAGTTTCCTATTATTTAGATGTCATGCTCTTCATGTGTGTTAAGCACTCAAATATTTAATCAAAATCAATCATAAATGCTCTGCTACTTTCAAGTCTGGTCATTCATTCAACATTACCTCTAATGATTTGGGAACCCAAATTAAAACTTTGGAAGTCTTTTTTATTTTTATTTTTATTTAATTTAATTTTTTTTTCTGCTACCTATAAAACAGATAACATTTTGATAAGAAGCAAAACTAAAACCAGCATAAATAATAAAATTATTTCATTTACACCATCAGGAAAGCAACAGTAATATGTTCTATGGAAACACTGGGAATTCTCTGAGCAGGAGGAAAGCATGTGTCAATGCACAAAACTAAACATCTTCAAGCTTTAATCTTACTTACAGATCTAGAGACATCCATTTCTCCACCAGAAACTGGTGGAGGTTCCTTGTTTTGGTGAAAATCCTTGTTTTGATGAAAGTTTTTTTAAGAAAAAAAAAAATCCTAATCAACTGTTGTTTTATGGATTGTTTCTCTGAAAATATTTATTTATTATTATATACAAATATCACACAAAAATGGTAATAACATCTCAATGAATGAAATTATAAGAATAAGTAGATTCATATATATATAATATAGCAATAGTTCTGATGTCCCATCATGGCACATGCTAGGTACAGAAGCATGTGCCCTTATTTTTTCCTGGGCCCTTCTATCCATTCTGTAAAGTGGATGCTGAAGATGGAGAAATACACATACATATTTGACATTGTTTGATATTCAAGTGCGTGATATACAGCCTAGGATTTTTTTTTTAATGTAATAAAAGTATGTCAGTAATCACCCAGTGCATTACAAAATGGGATAATGTATTTGCTGAAAAGAATGGGAAATTTTGCTTGGCTAATCTGATAGCATTCTAT
>NW_008593277.1:0-1819 GCF_000691845.1 Merops nubicus | reverse complement strand
CCCTGCTCCTCTGAGAGCCAGATGCTGGAGCAAAGCTGGCAGCTGCCTGGCCAACACCAGCAGCTTTGCTTCAGGCAAGGGGAGCAGGAAGGAAACGTGGCCCATGGCTCAGCCTGGTGATTCCACAGGCCCCAGAACTCCTTGCACACCAAGGCAGAGCCCCAACGACCCTGGCCAGTCCCCACAGAGCCCTGCTGCAGGAAACCAGCCGGACCTGACACTGAGCCACGTGGGTTCCTCAGCCAGCACCCTGCTGGGAACAACAAACAAAGACTTGGCCCCAGGCTCCTGAATTAACACAGAGGGGAGGAATTTCAAAAAAGCACAACCTGAAAGGGCAAAGACTCCAGGGAGCTGCTTTCCCCTGGACTTACGTTCAGTTCGATGATCCACAACAGGGAGATGAAGAGCAGGTCGAAGGTGACGAAGAGGCAGAAGGTCCTCCTCACATCTGAGATGGCCTTCCTCTTCTCTGGGGAGAAGTAGCAGTAAGGGGAGAAGCCCTGGCTCTGGGAGAAGGAGGTGCTGATGGAGGCGATGGCTGGGAGGCTTCCTTCCAGGTCTGTGGGCTTGCTCATCCTCAGCCCAAGAGACCCGGGGCCTGCGTCAGGGGGGGCAGCATCTGCTGAGTCAGCAGGTCACCTGTGGGGAGGCACAAAGGGACAGGGAGCTGCTGGAGAGAGTCCAGGGGAGGCTCCAGAGCTGCTGAGGGGCTGGAGCAGCTCTGTGCCAGGCCAGGCTGAGAGCCCTGGGGCTGGAGAAGCCTCAGAGGGGATCTGAGCAGTGCTGAGCAAGAGCTAAAGGGCCCCGGGGGGCAAGAGGCTGGGGCCAGACTCTGCTCAGTGGTGCCCAGGGACAGGACAAGGGGCAACGGGCACCAACTGGAACCCAGGAGGTGCCACCTGAGCAGGAGGAGAAACTTCTTTGGGGTGAGGGTGCAGAGCCTGGAGCAGCTGCCCAGAGAGGCTGTGGAGTCTCCTGCTCGGGATAGACCCCAAACCCCCCTGTCTGTGACCCTGGGCACCCTGCTGGGGGGGAGCTGCTGGAGCAGTCTGGGACTCCACGATGCTCCCTAAAGCACAGACCCCCAGGGCTCATGCTGGCACTGCCCCATCTCACCCTGGCACCCATGTCCACCCCCACAGGCAGGGCCCTTCCCTCCCTCTTGCCCACCTCAGG
This sequence comes from Merops nubicus, assembly GCF_000691845.1. NCBI lineage: Eukaryota > Metazoa > Chordata > Aves > Coraciiformes > Meropidae > Merops > Merops nubicus. The sequence continues at coordinate 640 of NW_008593277.1, read as the reverse complement.
GAAGGAGGAATCAGCTGTGAAGGGCTCCGAGGTGCAGGGGGACCACGGACAAGGGGCCTCGGGGTGTTCCTGGGGCCACCTTGAGCTGCAGGGAGGGACACGAGGCAGGGCACAAAGCCTGGGGGGCCGGGGGTCCCAGCCCTGGTGTGAGGGAGGTGCCCAGCCCTGAGGGCTGATTCCAGTCAGCCCGTGCCAACCATTGTGTGAAAATCTCTCCTCTCCTCAGCCAGGCAGGAGGAGGGCACTGGGCTGGGAGCTGAGCTGGAGACAAACAAGGGGAGGAGATGCCAAAACAGGTCAGGGCAGGGATCTGTCAGTCCCTGGCTCTGCCACCTCCCAGTCACAGCTACAAAATCCTCTTCACCACATACTCCTGCTCAAGGACATTTTGCCTCCCCTCACCCCCAGATTCTTTGCTGCATTAGCTCCTCCAGCACCCCAGTGAGGTTGGTTTGCCCGGGGCAGATCACACTCACAACAACCAGCAGGCTGCAGCCACCCAACGTCCCAGGAAAACACCCCCAGCCAGGGCAATCCACAGGGAAGGCAGAGCCAGGGGAGCTGCTGAGCCCCGCGGGACACGGGGTGACCACCAGAGCCGGGCACAGCCTCATCTGGGGCAATTTGGGTCCCAGCCCCC
>NW_008593276.1:0-370 GCF_000691845.1 Merops nubicus | reverse complement strand
CCAGCAGCGCCGCGCAGGGGCCGCACAGACCGCGCCCGGCTGGCGATACAGCGCTCTTCGGGGGACAGAAATCGAACTGCAACTGTCAAACTGCCCCCAAGCAGCTATCGAGTAGGACTTGGAGATAAACAGAATCACCTCTGAAAAAAATGCCAACTTCTGCCCCCTGGGGAAGATCCGTTTTGTTTCTAGGGGGAGCTCAAATAGCTGAGTTGCAACTCGCCCAAAAACCTCCGTCACAAACACGGCTAAACCTCATTATCAACATAAATTGTGCTTCATGATCAAGTTTACAACTCTACTTCTTTCAGGCCACGATGGAAACTTCACTTAGGTGCACTCCAGGGCCTTACCCGTGAGCTCACTTTCT
>NW_008593275.1:4143-7789 GCF_000691845.1 Merops nubicus | reverse complement strand
CGCCGCCAGGTCCTGAGCCTGGGGCTGCCCTGGGGCGACGCGACGGTGGAGAGGAACATGCCGCCCTTAAAGTTCTATCACGACTTCCACTGTAAGAGCTGGAGGGACGGGCGCTTCTGTGCTGGGGTGGGGACGGGGCCCCGTGGGATGTGGGCTGAGCCGACCTCTGTGTCCCCAGCTGAGATCTCCCAGTACACCATTGTGTGGGGGCCCTGCTGGGACCCGGCCTGGACCTTGATCGGCCAGTGTGTGGATCTCCTCACCAAGCCCTCCGAGGACCCCAGTGCACCATTGCCCTGGTGGGACAAGAGCCGCCTTCTCTTCCATGGGGACTGGCACATGGACATCGAACAGGCCAATCTGCACCAGTTGGCCACTGAGGTGGGTGCTGCTGGGGTAGGGAGCAGAGTGTAGCTGGGGGTCAGCTCACACCTGCCTCTCCACCTACTTGTCCATGCAGGACCCCTACAACACCACGGAGAACATGCACTGGGAATGGAGCCACCTCTCCTTCCACTGGAAACCCGGGCAGTTCATCTTCAAGGGCAACCTGGACATCAACGTCCGGACAGCCTCCAAGTGAGCATGAGCCCAGGAGCACAGGGGCTGCCACCAGTGCCGGGGTAACTGGGATCTCGTTCCCTGTTCAGGTATGACGACTGCTGCTTCCTGCACCTGCCTGACCTGTGTATGACGCTGGACCTGCAGTGGCTGTGCCACGGGAACCCCCACGACCACCACGGCGTGGTGCTGCGCTCCCCCGAGTTCCTGCCCGAGGTGCCGGTGGGGCAGCAGTACGACTCCTACCGTGCCTTCCGCTCCGAGAACCTCAACCTCTCCATCCGCATGGACCTCACGCGGCCCAGCGAGGGTGGGTGACGGCACCCGGGGGGATCCCCTGAGGCCAGGGCAGGGCTTGCTGGTTTTAGCCAATCTTATGGCTCCTGGGTTGGGTGCTGTGTGTCCCTGCCCTGAGGTGCTGGCTGACAGCAGGTATGTTCTCAGAGCACTCCCAGCCCAGGATCCTGCTCTACAGCAGCACCCTCCGCTGGATGCAGAACTTCTGGGCCACGTGGACCAGCGTGACACGCCCCATCTGCCGTGGGAAGCTCTTCAACAACATGAAGCCCAGCAAGAAGAAGCTGGGGCAGCACTACAAGCAGTTGTCATACACGGCGCTCTTCCCCCGGCTGCAGGCAAGTCCTGGGGGCGGGGGTCCCGTGTTATCTCCCCGCTCTGCCCGCGCTGGGCTCTCAGCCCCAGCTCTCTGCTCCCTCCTCCCTTGCAGGTGCATTACTGGGCCTCCTTCGCCCAGCAGCGGGGGATCCAGGTGGAGTGCTGCCAGGGGCACATCTTCACTCGTGGCACCCAGCGGCTTATCCCCCAAGGTGAGTGGGGGCCCAGCAGACAGTGGTCCCGGGCAGGGCAGGGCCCCCAGCTGACCCCTCTCCCCGTCCCCCAGCTGGCACAGTGATGCGACGCCTCATTTCGGAGTGGAGCATCACGCAGATGGTGAGCGACCTCAGCCAGGTCACCGTGCACCTCATGGCCTCCACCTGCGACGAGAACGCCGACCACCGGCTCGACACCCTGGTGAAGAAAACCCATCTGCTGAGCCTGTCCTCCCTCACCTACCAGCGGCACAGCAACCGCACGGCTGAGGAGGGACCGCTGCAAAGGCAGGGCATGGCAGCCTGTGCCAGCCTGATGGCATCCCCTGGGGACAAGGGGACCTTGGGCTTTGGGTACAGAGGGGAAGGGATTTGGCTGGAGAGAACAGACCTGCAGGGCATCTGATCTCTGGAGCGCCCGGCCAAAGGGATGCAGCCCCAGCAGCCCTGGTGGAGGGCCCCGAGGTGGTCCCTTACGGTGGTCCAGAGCGTGGCCCCATTCTCTGCCTGCAGGGACTGGCAGGTCTCCCAGCCCCTGTGTGTGAGGCCCGTGGGCAGGGACTGGGGGTGGCTTTGCCACACTGATGCTCTGATCCTCTGTGCCCAGGAGCTGCCCCTGCGGGATGGGGACGATGGTTTCCACACGCACCAGCTGCACCTGGTGGACCTGCGGGCGTCCTGGACCACCACCAACCGGGACATCGCCTTCGGCCTCTACGATGGCTACAAGAAAGCAGCCGTGCTCAAGCGCAACCTGTCCACCGAGGCCCTGAAGGGGCTGAAGATTGACACGCAGCTCCAAGCCAAGAAGCTGAAGCGGGGCCCGCTCTCTGCTCACTCTGTCCCTGCCCGAGTGACTGCTCCCATCACCAGCGGCCGTCCTGAGAGAGCCTCCTCGGGGGGTGAGCACAGCAGGGAGTGGAATAAGCTTCCTGGCTTGGATCAGTAAGAGTGTAGCCAGCAGGACTAGGGTAGGACCTAAAATCCTGTGTTCAGTTTTGGGACCCTCACTCTAAGAAGGACATTGAGGGGCTGGAGCATGGCCAGAGAAGGGCAACAAAGCTGGGGATGGGTCTAGAGCCCAAGCCTGGTGAGGAGCAGCTGAGGGACCTGGGGCTGTTGAGCCTGGAGAAAAGGAGGCTCAAGGGAGACCTTCTGTCTCTCTGCAGCTTGCTAAAAGGAGGTTGGAGCGAGGTAGGGGTTGGTCTCTTTTATCAAGGAACAAGTGATAGGACAAGAGGAAACAGCCTCAAGTTGTGCTGGGGGAGGTTTAGGTTGGACATTAGGAAAAATATCTTTACTGAAAGGGTTGTCCAGGCCTGTTCCAGGCTGCCCAGGGCAATGGTGGAGGCGCCATCCCTGGAGGGGTTTCCAAGCCATGGAGATGTGGTGCTGAGGGACATGGGTTAGTGGTGACCTGGCAGGGCTGTGGGAACAGTTGGACTTGATGATTTTAAAGGTCTTTTCCAACCTAAACAAGTCTCTGATCCTAGGGCAAAGCCCATAGCCAGCAGTGGGAGCCCTAGCCCAAAGCCATGCCTGACTTTACCCTGTCACCTCCAGCCAGCCCCCCAGAGCCTTGCACTGACCTCTTCTCCTTCCCCAGGGGCCTACATGCTGCAGAAGCTCATTGAGGAGACGGACAAGTTCGTGGTGTTCACGGAGGAGGAGTCGGGGCCTAGCGAGCAGCTCTGTGGCATCGCCGCCTGCCAGACCGACGACATCTACAACCGCAACTGCCTCATCGAGCTGGTCAACTGCCAGGTACCTGCCCCCGGCCAGCCTGCCTGGCCCCACACCCTGCTCCCCGGGGCCGTGCTGGCCCCACGAGGGCTTGTCTGACCCCAGGGTCTCTGTGCCCGCAGATGGTGCTGCGCGGTGCGGAGACAGAGGGCTGCGTGATCGTGTCCGCCGCCAAGGCCCAGCTGCTGCAGTGCCAGCACCACCCCGCCTGGTATGGGGACACGCTGAAGCAGAAGACCTCCTGGACCTGCTTGCTGGATGGCATGCAGTACTTCGCCACGACGGAGAGCGGCCCCACCGAGAGGGAGCACGGGCAGCTCTGGCTGGAGGTGAGTGGCTGAGGTATTGTAGAATCACAGAATCCCAGCGCAGTGGGGCTTGGAAGGGACCTCTGGAGATCATCTCATCCAACCCCCCTGCTCCAGTGGGGTCATCCAGAGGAGGTTGCTCAGGGTCACCTCCAGGCAGGTTTGGATTCTCTCCAGCGAAGGATCCTTTACATGGGGGCGGGT
>NW_008593275.1:0-4112 GCF_000691845.1 Merops nubicus | reverse complement strand
TGGCCACGGCAGGAAAGCAGGAACAGCCAGTGCTGCCTCTTTGCCTCCCCAGGTGAAAAATATTGAGGAGCATCGACAGCGGAGCCTGGACTCAGTGCAGGAGCTGATGGAGAGCGGGCAGGCGGTGGGGGGCATGGTCAGCACCACCACAGGTACTGCCTGCAGAGCTGGCTGCTGCCACCCCAATGCCACTCACATGTGACCCCAAGGCTGGTGAAACTGAGAGCACCTGGCCTGTCCCCAGACAGCTCCAGGAGCTGGTGATGCTCTGAGCCCTGTGCTGTGGGGTCCCCAGTGTGCCAGGAAATGGCACTGTGACCATGGTGCCCCTGCCTGTCTGCAGACTGGAACCAGCCCTCGGAAGCCCAGCAGACCCAGCAGGTGCAGAGGATCATCTCTCGCTGCAGCTGCCGCATGTACTATATCAGCTACAGCCACGACATCGACCCTGAGCTGGCCACGCAGATAAAGCCCCCTGAGACTCCCGCCAACCAGGAGAAGGAGGATCTGCTGAAGAAGCAGGAGGGTGGGTCCATCCAGAGGTGCCAGCTAAGTCCAGGGATGATCTGTCTTGGCCCTGCTGAGATCAGAGGGGTACATTCAGGAAGGGTCCTCAGCCACGTGTTGGTGCACTAGATGATGCTGGGCATGCTGTGCCTGCTGGAGCCAGTGTAACCACTTTGGCTCATTCTCCATCTCTGGCTGGGCCTCGTGTGCATCCTGTTTCTGGCCATGCTGAGGCCCCCCCCCTTGCCCTTTGCATGTCCCTGCAGGAGCTGTAGATACATTCACACTGATCCACCATGACCTGGAGATCTCCACCAACCCTGCACAGTATGCCATGATCCTTGACATAGTCAACAACCTGCTGCTGCACGTGGAGCCCAAACGGAAGGTACCCACAAGTCTTCGGGTCACCGTGTCACTCACTGCACCTGGGGCAGTCCTAACCCTCCCCATCCCTGTGTCCAGGAGCACAGTGAGAAGAAACAGCGGGTGCGCTTCCAGCTGGAAATGTCCAGCAACCCCGAGGAGCAGCGCAGCAGCATCCTGCACCTGCAAGAGGCTGTGAGGCAGCACGTCGCCCAGATCCGGCAGCTGGAGAAGCAGATGTACTCCAACGTGAAGGTGAGCCCACATCCAGGCAGAGCCTGGCTCCCCAGGGTCCCTGCTCCAGGGCAGAGGGTGCTGAGGGTTGTCTGTCCTTCAGTCCCTGCAGGATGACAGCAAAAACGAGACCCTACTCGACCTCAACCACAGGCTGCAGCAGCAGCTGAGCCAGGAGAAAGCTGACCTGCAGCTGGAGAGTGAAGAGCTGAACATACTGATCAGGTTGGGACCATCTCTGGCTTCCCCAGCATTGTCTCACAGTCACAGCATTGTGGGGGTGGGAAGGGATCTCTGGAGATCATCTCATCCAGCCCCCCTAACTAAACCAGGGTCACCCACAGCAGGGTGCCCAGGATCATGTCCAGGCAGGTTTGGAATCTCTCCAGAGAAGGAGACTCCACAGCCTCTCTGGGCATCCTGCTACAGGCTCAGGCACCTTCACACCACAGAAGTTTTTCCTCATGTTCAGCTGGAACCTCCTGGGTTCCAGTTTGTGCCCATTGCCCCTTGTCCTGTCGCTGGGCACCACTGATAAGAATCTGGCCCCATCCTTTTCCCCCCCTTACCTCCTCCTTTAGATCTTGATCAGTATTGATCAGATCCCCTCAGTCTTCGCCTCTGCAGGCTCAATAGCCTCAGGGCTCTCTCAGCCTTTCCTCAGCACAGCAGTTCTCCAGTCCCCTCAGCATCTTTGTAGCCTACACTGGACTCTCTTCAGCTGTTCCAGTAGCGGTCTCTCTTGAACTGGGGAGCCCAGAACTGGACACACTACTCCAGCTGTGGCCTCACTAGGGCAGAGCAGCAGGAGTGGAGAACCTCCCTTGACCTGCTGCCCACCTTCTCCTTTACTCCACCTCCATCTCAGCTCTCCCTTCTCTGCTGCAGGTGCTTCAAGGACTTCCAGCTGCAGCGAGCCAACAAGATGGAGCTGCGGAAGCAGCCGGAGGACGTGAGCGTGGCACGGAGGACCGAGTTCTACTTCGCCCAGGCACGCTGGCGCCTGACCGAGGAGGACGGGCAGCTGGGCATCGCCGAGCTGGAGCTCCAGCGCTTCCTCTACAGCAAGGTACCCAGCTGGCCCTGGCAACACGGCCCCCGAGCCGGGGCCTGGGCTGTAAGGGGCTGACGGGTCTGTCTGCGTAGGTCAACAAGTCTGACGACACGGCCGAGCATCTGCTGGAGCTGGGCTGGGTCACGATGAACAACCTCCTGCCCAACGCTGTGTACAAGGCAAGCGGTGGCCCGAGGAGCAGCCCTGCACCCTGGGGACCTGTGGGTGGCCTGTCCTCACCCCGGCTACCCATCCTCCTCCCTGCAGGTGGTGCTGCGTCCCCAGAGCTCCTGCCAGTCTGGACGGCAGCTGGCACTAAGGATTTTCAGCAAGGTCCGGCCACCCGTGGGAGGCATCTCCATCAAGGAGCACTTTGAGGTGCTGTGGCTGAGCCGGGAGGTGACAGGGTCCCTGTGGGGCATGGGCAGCATGGGCCTGGCTCTGATGTGCCTCTTTCTTCACAGGTGAACGTGGTACCCCTCACCATCCAGCTCACCCACCAGTTCTTCCACAGGATGATGGGTTTCTTCTTCCCTGGGCGCAACGTGGAGGAGGAGGAGGTGGGGGATGAGGAAGACAAATCTAAGCTGGTCACGACAGGTAAGAGGCTCGTGGTCACCCTCCTCCCTGGGACCCGAGCAGTGTCCTTGAGCAGCTCTGGCTGCGTGTCCAGGATATGTTTGTGGGCAGCTGCTGGTGGGCCACGCGTTGAGGAATGGGGACTTGTGGTCTCCCCTGTGGGCAAGAGGCCACGGGGGAGAACCTGGGAGGAAGCTGGGAGGGATCTGGGTCAGGGCTAACCCCCAGCCCAGCACCAGCCTGGTTTTTTTTTCCCTGTCTGTCCCAGGGATCCCCGTGGTGAAGCCGCGGCAGCTGATCGTGGCCGATGACTCGCTGGGCCCAGGGAAGGGAGTCGCTCAGGGACTGAATCGGACGTCAGGGGTCAGAAGATCATTTCGAAAAGCACCCGAGGTACCTGGGGGAATGTGGGAGAGCCCTGCTGTGGAGCCAGTCTGTTCTCCCTCGGCTGCAGGGCTGGCCTGCCATGTCCTCTCCCGTTTGCCTGGCTGTCTTCTCCTGCTCCCTCCCACCATGAGGATTTGCTTCCTTTACAACCAAGCACCTGCAGGCTTGACACGATCCCTGCAGCATCTCATTTTCCTAACGCCATGCCAGAGCAGCTCTCACCGCTCGCCGATGAAGCAATAGCATGGCCTAGTGCCCAGCTGTCCCTTCCCTGCTGGTTCCTGGCTTTGTCCCCTCTCCTTCCCTTCTGCTCACGGCTCCTGCTCTGTCCCCAGCATCCTGTGGATGACATCGACAAGATGAAGGAGCGTGCAGCCATGAACAACTCCTTCATCTACATCAAGATCCCACAGGTGCCACTCTGCGTCAGCTACAAGGTGTGGGTCGATGGGATGGGATGGGGGGGAGGACACAGCCCCTCGAGCTGGGGGTGGCCTGGAGCATTGTCCCACACTGCCTGACTGTCACTCAGGGGGAGAAAAACAGCGTGGACTGGGGCGACCTGAACCTGGTGCTGCCGTGCCTGGAGTACCACAACAACACGTGGACGTGGCTGGACTTTGCCATGGCAGTGAAGAGGGACAGCCGCAAAGCCTTGGTGGCACAGGTGGGTGGGACACCCCCGGGAGCCTGCCAGAGCCGCTCTGCCCAGCATAGTGCAGGAAGCAGCTGCCCTGGCTCAGCTGCTCAGGGGCCACCCCTGGGGTGCTGACCCCCCTAAATCCTGGGACAGGTGATTAAGGAGAAGCTACGCCTGAAGCCTGCGGCGGGCGCGGAGGCCAGGGGGAAGCTGGAGAACAAATCTGACGGGGCCATCCAGCAGCAGGAGGAGGACGAGAAGGCGCGTCTGCTCATCGGGCTGAGCGTGGGCGAGAAGAACCCCAGCAAGAAGTCGATCTTCGGCAGGCGCAAATGACGGCAGCAC
>NW_008593274.1:266-1518 GCF_000691845.1 Merops nubicus | reverse complement strand
GCCGGGCCGAGCCTGGGGGGCAGGCGGTGGGGGCTGCCGCGGCGCCTCTTACCTTCGCCCTCCCGCCTTGGAACTAATCAACTGAAGGAAGTAACATTTTAGCTCCCGGCTGGAGCAAAAGCGATTTGAGAGCTGCGTCCGATTAGTTACTTTCAGTTTCTCTCTAACATTTAGGAGCGCGGAGTACAGCAGCAGCACAGATATTTCTCTGTAAGTTAACGTTTAATGGACTCGCGGGTGCTCCTGCTAGGGTGGCAAGTCCTCCCCTTCCCTAAACCAAATTTTAGTCCAATCTCGCAACTTTGCCACTAACAAAAGGACTCGAACTCGCGCAAAATCAAAAGGCTGGTCTGAACGGCCGAGAGTATGGTTTTCATCCTTTCAATCTCCCTTATCTGTGGTCCGTTATCAATTTATGGAATCAGACCATTCAAGTTCAGCTACACGCGATGACACAACTACATTGTATTGCAGTTTTGGAAATGCAATCCCTAGCGTTGCCCCGTCGTTTTAGGAAACCAGATACTTGCAAGACCGCGGTTGAGCTACAGACGATGGGCACCGCCTGAATATTATTGCAAAACAGCCTGAAGTGATATTGGCAGTGATACATAATCCGATGATCGTAAAGAAACAAACAACACAAAAATCCCACCAGGAATATTTCAGACACTCCGACCCACACTGGCTAGCTGCGATGTGGAGAGGGGACGGGGGGGGAAGAGAAGGGGAAAAAAAAACCAAGAAAGTCTTAAATCGAGACAGAAACCAAATGCTATGGAAAAGTATGTCCTTAGGAGGGTTATTTTCTGCAGAACTGGCTTGTTTGGCTTCTGGGCTTTTGAGAAATATTCGGGGTGCGAGCCTGTGAGCCGGGGACGGCGGGTGTAAGAGGTGCAATGCAGTGCAAACCTAGCCCGGGCACAGCAGCAGCAGCCCTGGTCCGCGCCCCGGCCCACCTGGGTTAGTTACAGCCACGGGAGCCCCTCAGAGCCAGGAGAGCCCTGCGGGAGAGGAGGGAAGGAAAGGGCAAAGAAGGGCTCGGGCTCCCCCCGCCCCAGCGCGCCCTGCCGTGCCCGCGCCCCGTACTCACACTGCAAAGGACCGGAGATTCCCACCATTCGCAACGGGCTGCGAGCTGCAAATAAAAGTTCCCGTCCTGCTCGGGGGAGAGCCGGCAGCCCAGGCTGCTGGAGGGGCGAGGGGGTGGGAAAGCGGAGAGCAGCGCAGCGCGGCTTCCCTTCCCAGTCCA
>NW_008593274.1:0-235 GCF_000691845.1 Merops nubicus | reverse complement strand
CAAAAGTCAAAACGAGCTGAGGAGAACCTCCAGCTGCTCTTCCCCCACCCCCCTCTCGCTCTCTGTTTGTTTGGTTGTTGTGGTTTGTTTTTTCTTTTTTTTTTTTTTTTTTGTGTGTGTTGTTGTTGTTTTTTAAAGGAGGATCAGCTTGAGAGAGACTACTGGTTCCACGGGAAAGGACACGAACCAAAAATAAAGTCTCCAAGTCGAGATAGTTAATGCCCAGGTCCTTCTG
>NW_008593273.1:0-6461 GCF_000691845.1 Merops nubicus | reverse complement strand
CCCTCATAGTGAAGAACTTCTTCCTATTTTCTGATCTAAATCTACCCTTTTTCACTTTGAAGCCGTTACCCTTCATCCTATCACTACAGGCCCTTGCAAAAAGTCTCTCCCCTCCTTCAGATACTGGAAGGCCTCATTAGCTTGGTGAAGCTTTCCATCATCCTTCTGCTTAGGTTTCAAAGACATACATCTGCTTTTGGAAAGCAGGTGATGATGTGAAAGACAGAAAAAATTTTCTGTAGTCAACTTACCTTCCAGAATTTTGGTATATATGATATGAAGCTCTTCTATAAACACAATGAAACTGGACCAGTATGTATGTAAAAATGTAGAATAAACTTGTTTGTTTTTAAAATGTAAGTAGTGTCCAGGTTTACTATATATTGCACATCCTTCTTTTATCCTAAGACACCACTGATCATACAAAAAAATCTAACAAAATTCAACTGTGTATATTGGTATTTTCTCTTACTGATTAAAATATTTCCACATTAATCCAAGTATGCCCACTCTGCCCTGCTTTGCCACTATTTCTTCAGCCTTAAGCAAGAGCATGAACATGACTTCTTTCAGAGTCCTGCTTTTCATTAAAGGATCCTGGCTGGCCCCACTTTGATGACAACATGAAGTACTTGGGAGTCTGGATATAGGAGTCTCTTCAGTGTTACTGTTATCTGTAAGCAGCTGGAATTCCATTTGTCTAAGATGTGTACAGTACTACTGAAAATGAGGATATAAAGAAAAAGCTAATGCAACTCATAGTTCAGCTGGAAACCAGTGGCGGGGCTGGGGAGTATGGGAAGAAGAAATGCTTTTGCAAACTCATTATATTGCGGTGAGGGAACTGTACAGATCAAAGAACTATTTTCTGGTAGTGGGAGGCCCAGGTGAATAGAGGTGGAAACCCTACAGGCCTTTCATAAAACAATTAAGAATTATATTTTCATAGAGGAAAGGAGAATATTTTAAAGAAATATCTGCTGTAGGCACTGGGAGAACCATTACAGAGAGAGAAAGAAAAGGAAGTTGAAGTCTTTGAAAATAACCCCTTGGCAGAATACACTGAATATTCTAGCCATTCTATACTACTTGGATGAAATTTTGGCTTTATTGTCATAGTGACAGAAGGGATCATTGACTACTGTAAAGCTGAGATTTTCTCCCAGAACTGAAGCATTCAAAAACCTGTGAAAACTCTGAATGTTTCTCCTAAGATAAATACAGCACTTTTACTTTGAATTTTATTATTTATTCCTCCATGTAAATTGCTTCTCTAGCGTTACTGAAAACCTGTTCCATTTATACTGCCACCTCAGTCACACAAAAGTGGACACATAAGTCTCACAGTTCTCAGAAAGAAATTCCGGGGGAGGTTTCTCCATTTTTCATAGAGAAAAATTTCAAGAGGGAGTGTAAGTAAAGATCTTACTGAAAGTCGTAACAAGAGTATTCACCTGGAGTCTTCAGTTCTTTCTGTTCTTCTCCACTCTAAATAGGTCATATTGCTTTCTCCTACTTACCCTGCCTTTACCTAAAATAGCATAAAAAGGGAAAAAATCTGGTTTGCAATTCTAATACACTCAATTTTCAAATTACAGCATTGAGTTAAGTGTAGAATTTATCTATAATTGCCTGTTTTCCCACACAACTATTTTTTCCTCCTTAGTACTTGTTATAATTACAATTATAATGTTATCAGTTATCTCCCAGTGTATTAGAATAGTTTTTTGTTGGTGGTGTTTTGTTGTTTGTTTGTTTTTTTTTTTTTTTTTTTTAAATTGTATTTTTTGGCATGTAGTTCTTCAATACATTGTTGCAACACATGCTGAGCACCTCTTGAGGACAATCAATTAATTCCCTCTTGAAAGGAGTAGGAAGTCAACATCCCGTGAACTCCCTCTGAACTTTATTCCTGATAAAGATAAACAACACGCAGAAGACACTAGGCACAAGGATGGATTGAGCCACTGCTTATGTGCTTTGGATTTCTTGCCTCATGTTTTAGATGAGGCAACTTGTACTTTTCTGATAAAAAAATCCAAAGGGAGCCTTCTATCCACTCTGATATTGGCTTTGGGTCGAAAGCTCTTTGTTCCTATTAAGCTCGAAAAGCACAGACCTGAAGGTTGCAGTGTCAGATTAAAACAAAGAGCAGGACATGTCTTCTCAGCTTCCACCTGTCAGATACACACTTTGAAATATTTATGGACTTCATTGTTCTGTCAAGTATAAGGCATTCTTGTTAACACTTGGATGTAATTTAGGGCATATTTCATAAGCACAACTGTTAAATATTTATGACTAACACTCATTACTTAAAAAGCACTTCACATATACATACTTTTTAAAATATTAATAAAGAGAGTTTGGACAGACCTTGTTTTTATTGCCCTGCACTTCTGAAAATTAACTTTTCATATATTTCTGTATTAATATCCTGATGGTTTTACCATCTTTTTTTTTTTTTTTTTTAAAAACATTAATGTTGAAACACCTCTGCTCTTTTAACCCATCATGTACCAGAATACTGTTACAGCTTATGCATCTAGACACAACCTGATAGAGTTGAAGATGTTCCTGCTCACTGCAGGAGAGTTGGACTAGATGACCTTTGAATGTCCCTGTCAATCCAAACAATTCTATGATTTCATGATTCTACTGTTTTCATTTGTGGAGGCTCAAAATAAGTTCAGATGGTCTTATGCATATGTATAAACAGTAACTCACTGCTCTCAAATAGGCAGTGTGGGCTGCAATTAGGAGGTAGAACTGATCACAGCAAAAGATATTTAAACCTCATGTATCTAGATACGCATTCTGTTTGAAGATGTCCTCTCTTCTGTCTGTGGTAACTTTTTTAATGCAAATCACTCAACTAATTCAACATTGATTGTGTACTGCACTTGTGACAAGACAGCAAATAAGACTGAACTTGCAACAGCTCTCATTCAAGAGCCAGTACCACAGAAACTTCCATTTTAGCTCTGAAGATGCCTAACTCAATATCTGCTGGAGGTTACCACACTTGTGTTGTAACCTTGGGAAGATAAATAGCTGTAAGACATCAACCACATGTTGTTTATTCCATGAGGATGTTACGAGAGAACAGGATGTGTCACCAATCCAGGAGTTCTCAGTTTGAACTTCATACTTTTAAAAGACACTCAGGATAATGCTTACTGAGACACGTATCTCTACAACATAGCAACCTGTCACCCAATTCTTATTGGTCAACATAGAACCATGTATCTACCTTGTTCAGAACCTTGTTTCAGACAAGATCAGTCTAGATCAAGTTGCCTGGAGTGTCATCCAATCAAGTTTTGAATAGCTCTAAATGAAATGTTTTTCCCTTCAACATCCTGCAAATCCTGCAAGATGTTGAAATATCAGACTATACAGAGTTGAGTCTTCATTCCTGTGATGAATTTCTGGTACTCAAAAGAATGACGATAATATCTCACATTTGGGTTAATTAATTACAATTTAGAAATATTTTTTTTTTCTTTAAAAATAATTTGTAATAATGGATCAGTTACAAATAATAAATTAAGATGTTATTAATATTATTATTAATGACAAGTGTTTAGTCAACATCTAAACCAACATCTTGAATAGCTTGTTTTACTGCACACATTATCTTAGGGTTGACATTATCTGGAAATATATTAGATAAAACCATTTTTGTTCCTGTAAATTAATGATGTTTAGAAAGAACCTAATTAGCATATCCCTCCCTAATCAGGAAAAAAAGATACATATTTTCACCTAATCTGTTCAAAAACTTCAGACTGGCTTGGTAGTTCTTTGTTAGTAGACTATCTCATGGTATTGCTAGGCTATTTTTTTCTCTCTTTTCACAAGAACATCCTGGATAATTATCTTAATAGGTACATTCCAAACTTCCCTCTGTTCTCAATCTGTTTTAAACACAAAGATATAACATTCAAATTAATGTACTAGAAAATGCACCACGTTTGCCAAAATGATTTCTGACTCTTTAAACTCAATTCAGTTGATTAAGCATATTATTTGGATGCTTTAAATTATCCAAGACATCTGTGCGTGGCTGAGAGGTAGTACAGAGTAGCTGGAATAGATGACTGCCAATTGGAGGTGAGGCATTGGTATCTCCAGGCACCTGAATGAGGTTAGGGAAGATTTCTTCATGTTTAACTCTGTGCTTATATTACCTCCAATCCATATATGGCATTGAGTCCAGTTTTCCTTGATGCTGACTTCTACAGTATTCGTATGTCCATGTGAGCTAGAAGTTTAAGCTCCCATCAAAGCCAATGAAGAGTTAGCCAATATAGTATACAGAGATGAAGGATTCATTCATCAGGGTTCCACTGATGAAGTCTGTTTAATTCAGTTTGCTGCTTTGCAGTGTCTGCTGCTATGAAGGACATTACACAGAATCTAAAGCACACGGAGACCAGGCAAGATAGAAGACACTATCTAACACTACATGCCTATCCAATTCCTTTTTAGGACAGCTAAGCCACAAAATGGCAATTTAGTCAATTATGTCATTATAGACATTAAAGACATATTTAATTGAGTAAAATCTCACCTATGATGTGTACATATAAGCCAAGTCTGATTTTAGTGTGAAGTTATTAGATTTAAGGGAGACTCATATAGATGATCATCTGTCTCTAGTGAGATAGGCTATTGCCCATTGTTATTGGATGACCTTTAACACAACTATTCTATGATTCTATTAAATTTAAAGAGATCTCTCTCTCAGAGAGAGAGGAACTCCATATTTTTAGTCTTTTGCTACCATAGTAAGCACCTAAGCTAGTTCTGCTTGTGTGCTTCAGAGGTGCTTTATTGCAAACATACATACAGAGATTTTTAGTCCCTTTCATTTTGAGGTAGAACCAATTTGTACCTAAATCTGACTGAAAAGTTTGTTACAATTTTTAAATGTGGAAATCTTTCATGTCTTTCTATTTCTTATATTCAAATAGCTCTGGAGCCACCAACACAAGAAGGATGTGGACCTGTTGGAGTGTATCCAGTGGAGAGCCACAAAAATGATCCGAGGGCTGGAGCAGCTCTCCTGTGAGGACAGGCTGAGGGATTTGGGGTTGTTCAGCCTGGAGAAGAGGAGGCTCCAGGGGGACCTTACAGCAACCTTCCAATACCTGAAAGGGGCCTACAAGAAAGCAGGGGAGGAACTATTCCCAAGGGTTTGTAGTGATAGGACAAGGGGTAATGGCTTTAAGCTAGAAAAGGGTAGATTTAGGTTAGATGTTAGGAAAAAGTTCTGCAATATGAGGGTGATAGACCACTGGAATAGGTTGCCCAGAGAGGTGGTGGAGGCCCCATCCCTGGAGACATTCAAGTTCAGGCTGGATGAAGCTCTGAGTAGCTTGATCTAGTTGGAGATGTCCCCGCTTATGGTGGGGGGGTTGGGCTAGATGACCTTTGGAGGTCAATTCCAGCCCAGATATTCTATGATTCTATGAAAAGTGTTAGGAAATTTTATAGATTGATGTCTTGCTTCAATTATTTGTTTTAGATGGAAAAAAAAACCTTCTACTTATTGAATTCACCATTGAACCATTGCTGTAAATAAAGATCTATATTCAGCTGGCTGGTAATCAGTTTCAAATAAGCTCTCCATTCAATTAAATTACTTTGAAAGTTATAATTTAAAATTTTATCTGCATTTTAGTCTTTCAGGCAGGAAAACCAATGGATAATTATTTCAACTTCAGTTATGACATATGATTTTAAATACATATTGAACACTTATTTTAAAAGAACTAATGATGAGATGTCCTCTGAATTGTTAGGTAAAAAAAAAAAAAATCATAGATTTCTGATCTGAATTTGTTTGACTTCACAGTGAAACCCCTGTGTGAGGCTGTATCTTTTTCTTACAAAGTACAAAAGCAGGAAATGTCCTGGTGTGAGCAGCTGTTTATATTTTTTCCTTTTCTTCTCTTTTGCTCCTTTTTCATAATCTCTTCTGCTTTTCTGACGTAAGACACTTCCCAGTGTTTGTTACAGTTAGACACATTAATATTACAACACATATTTTGCAAGGATTAATATCTTTAATTGCATTAACATTATACTGACAAGCCAAGAAACAGAGACTAGTCATTAAAGCAATGTCATATGAGAAGCTAACAGAAGGTAACAAAGCATTAAAGCATTTTTTTATGAAAAAAAAAAAAAAAAAGAGGGAGGTAACTTATGAACATTCAGAATTTGCTTATCTCACAGTTTGGAATGAAGAAATAAAGCCCTGACTTCGCATTCATCCTTGCTAACATCAAGATCAGATCCTTTGTAAATTTCTCAGTTGATCTGTGAGTATATTTGCTCTACAGAGGCTGAAATGTATGGTCTCACACAGGACAGCCATAAATGAGGTAATTTAATTCTCAAGAGCAACTTTGGTGTTGACTCGTTTGTCATGCTTTTCAGCGTAATGCCAT
>NW_008593272.1:7429-34524 GCF_000691845.1 Merops nubicus | reverse complement strand
TGATTCTGTGATTCTATGATTCTATAACTAGGGATGTCCACCAATGTAGACTGACATGATCAGTTGCAATGCAATCATTCAGAACCAGAGAGAGCAGATTGCTGTAAAAGAAATGTAAGAAATGGGATATATGGGATATATATAGGGATATGTTTGTGCACCACAAGTTTGTTCCACCCCTATCGCTTATGACCATCTTAGGGAAGCCCTCTGATACAGGAAATCCAGCAACTTCCCTCCCCCTTTCCTTTCCAGAAGAAGTGATGGAGGAGATGTCAAACTTCTCTTGAATACTTCTCTGAGTACTTTGAAGGGCTGTCTAGTGGAGTTTCCCTTCACACATCAAACATGTCCTACTATTTCACAGACCCTAGGTTTCATCTGAGATGCCAACAACAAAATTTGAGAGGCTCATCGTTTAGCAGTGCTAAAACTGGACAACTCCTTACACTCATTGAGTGCAACATTGCTTGTGAGAGCAGGCTGTGCTGCCATGCAGTGTGCTGCAGCTAAAAGAGAATAAGCCTGCCTTCAGCAAGACAGCCTAGAGAGTTTTTAGATGGCAGATGATTGGTGATGTCACATAGAATTGACAGCTCTCCAGACAAAAGGAAGAAGCTTGACTTAATGAGTGCTATGGGTGGGTGTACAAGCAAAGACTTTTCTAACAATTATTATTACCTGGGAAAGGCAATTTTCAGCTGAATTGACATTCCAGTAATTAAGGGCCAACATAGAGAATCTTGGTCATTATAACTATTTCAATTTCCAAATTGCTTAGTTTAGAATTGCTTATGGTTGAACTGCTACTGACAGCTCCACCACTTTCTATTCTCAGCCATCTTGATTGGCAAATTGATGAGGTCTGTACCCCACAGCCACAGTTCCATCTTGGTGCCACACATCACTACCTGGAGTAGAACAAGAAGTAACAACTCTGGTCAGATCAAATCACAGTGAACCCAAGTTTTACGTTCACTTCTTGATAGCATACATGCATGTTAAAGGGCATTCACTGGGTAGCACATTTTTGAAAATGATAGTGTAGGATGTCATCATATTTTAGTTACTGAAATTTACCTTATCAGTGTATGCTTTTTATCTGACTAGTTGGAATCCACATTGCTGGGCTAAGACAAAACTTTGTTTTCCCTGGTTTTTCTCCTCTGTGTTGACAGCCTCAACTAGACAGTGCTTTTCATGCTATTTTGTGGTCATAGAAACTTTTTTTCAGAGAGATGGGTAAAAGAAACATCTGGACCTTCTGAGGAAATTGCATTATGTCTTGAAGCACCCTTCCTAGTTTTGAAAATGAACTGTTATATGTTCTATCTGCCAGTTGTTTTAATTCTCTTGCCATATCAAAATCAAAGAGGCTGGGAGAAAGAAACCATATTTTTACTTTAACAATTTAGAAGATTTTGTGCATTATTCTGCAAGAATGGAGGCACTGGGTCTCCTTTAGCTTTAGCATGTTGGCCTCCTTTTTCCCCTGTAAAAATGTAATAACTCACCATGTACTTTGTTCTGATAACTTAGAGAGAAAACTTTTTTTTTAGTCCCTATGTACTGTCAGTTTTGATTCACAGTTGCTAAGCATTGAAAAAGCTCACCAGAGGGACACTCT
The DNA here is from genome assembly GCF_000691845.1 of Merops nubicus. NCBI lineage: Eukaryota > Metazoa > Chordata > Aves > Coraciiformes > Meropidae > Merops > Merops nubicus. The sequence continues at coordinate 32,897 of NW_008593272.1, read as the reverse complement.
CATAGTGTGATTTGCAAACTTTGAAATAACACCCACCAGCAGAAGCACCATATGCTACAAAGTTGCACAGTAAACTGACAGCAGTATTTAATTTATAATTTGAATTTCCAAAAATGTCAGCATTTTTCACATCAACAAATGCCTCTCAGCTTGCGGTGCATGACACTTTCCTCTGAGTGGACATTAAATTATGCTAATTCTGCTTAAATTTCTACAGACTTTATTAATGACAACCACGTTCAAATAAATTAATTTTTATTATGGTAACTTGTCGTATTGAGATAAAATGGATCTGTGAATTTTCTGAATGTGTAGCTCAGTCTCTGGGCTTATATACTATGCAAACGTATGTGTAGTTTACAGCATGTGGACTTTGTTGCTCTCTGTAACATTGATAATCCAGTGCACCCTTTTTGATAATAAAATAAAGTACCAAGGAATAGTTTTTTAATCAATCAAAGGCAAACTTCACATAAAACACAAGCTGTTCCCTTTGTGGTTAATTTTCATCCAGCTGCACTTAAGTACAACAGAGCCAGCAGAGAAAACTACTTGGCAACACTTCCTAATTAGGGGACGTTAATTACAGCTAAATACTATACAATTTCTATGTTATAAGAGTTCATCTAAATCAATGTTATTATGGTACTAAAGGAATTAATAATGATTTCATACTTAGAAGCTGTTGCCAAACTACCCATTAGTTCAGAGTTTAAAATGACTTTACAATGAAATCTCTAAATCTGCATTACATAAAACACTGGAGCATTCACAGACAATCACACATGGCACTTCCATTGTGCATTAATAACCCTGCCTGATGGCATCCCCTTTTCATGCGGGAGTGCTGATGAGGTGGGTGTGGGAGGGAGGCAGAAGGGAGAGCCCTGAGGGCGGAGGTCAGTCCCTCTGCCAGGAGGGCCGGGGTGGGTTTCCCGGGGCGGGGGACAGGCACATCCACGGCCAAACCCACAGCTGCTTCCTATGCGGTCAGCTCGGACTCTTAATGCCAAAATTGCCAGAGTTAGGGCTGCAAAAGGTTGTGCCATGGGGTCGTGGACGAGTGTGGGTGGCTCCCAGGCCACCACTCCAGACGTGCCCCTCTGCTGAGCATGGAGAACTTGTTACGGAGCTGATGCGTGCTAAAATGTCCTTCGCTGCCTCTGCTCATGTTCTAGTTTTAAATACAATGCAATCATTGAATCACTCTTCATTGCACCTTGCATTCCTAGCAGCATCTGTCCTGTTAAAATTACAACTTAGAGTTTCAAAATCAATGCAAATTAGAAAAAAATAGTAGGACCGTTAACATGCTATGCCAACGGAAATTTCTCTCAGGTTGTTTCTTATTAAATAAGGATCTACAGGTGCCTATTACTGTCATAGCAGCCACTGCTTAGCAGCCTTGTCAGTAAAATGGGAAGGGAGATCAAGACCAGATTAGGTGCACAGAGCAAACTAACACCTGGTCTGTACAGAGGCAGGGAGGCTACAGAGCTACAAATTTCCAGTGCCTCAGTACAGGCTTCAAAGGAAGGAAGCTTGAATGGCTTAAAGCCACCTTTGTGCTCACTCAATTTGAGACAACTCCAGCCCCTCTAGTTTCCCTTAGCACAGTTTGTACAACTTACAGTACTCTACCTGTGCTGCGAGGGCTCGGTTGTCTGCTTCCCTCCACCCAGATTTACTGCTACCCAAGAAAACGTTTAGCTATAACCTTCATTTGCTGTGCCATGAGGAACCTTTCCTGTAGTGTCCAGCTCCTTTTTATCTCCTTCTGCCCTTCTTGATCAGTGTGGTAGATGAGGTGTGGTGCATGCAAAGAGATACCTGCATTTGGTGGGGAGGAGAGTCTGCTTTACAACTTCATTGGTTTATTTCTGAGAAATGGTCAGAGAAAGATTAGTGTTGTTGCAGGGAAAAAGCTGCTCAATTCATATGTTTTAAAGCAAATCAAGATCAAAGCAGGTTATTGATTTATTAATGACACGTAATTAACTGGCAGTCAGTGAACTATACATCCAGGGTCAATATCAGCAGCACAACAGATAAATGAGAATACAGGATGTGTACAAAGTGTAAGTAAACACTTGAAAATTCAAGAGAGACCTTCCATAAGTAATCCCAAAAAGTTTTAACCTCATGCCCTCCCACTACTTCCACCCCAGGAGGGACTCCATGGGGTAACCTATGCCTGCCTGCCCTGGCAGGTCCCCACGCGTTGTGCCCTGTACCATCAGTCCACCCATGGTGTCCCCGGGGAAGGAGGCACTGCCTAACCCTGATGGAGGTGGGGATGTGAGTGGGTCTAAGTGAGTGTGGGTCCTCCAAAAAGGGAGGAAAAACCTTGCAGGAGTTTAAAGCCCAACAAAGGGAAAGTCACGTTTGGCAAACGCACACAGAGTTTTATGAGACAGCTCCTGCGCTGCTGGCTTTGAAGAGCTGACCTCCAACCAAGTTACAGAGGTTGTTTTGCTGTGCTGCCCCAGGATGAGAACATCAGAAGGATCAGTAGATAGATGCAAAATTAACTCTTCCTAAGACATCAGCTGCAGGAATATGTGGAGGAAGTAATTTTAGATTGATACAGGTATCCACAATTGCACAAAGAATATAAGGCAACACTTGGAGATGTCTAAGCCTTTACCTGAAATAATCACCCACGCAGATTATGTTTTTAACAGTTTTTTTTTCCAGCTGTGGACAGAAGCAGCAATGATCAGACAAGCTTGCTAATCCTGGTGTATCCAAAAAAGCTGGTTCTGCTTGGTACCCATGTATGGCACCCTGTGTGGGACACCCCATTGCCACCCCAGAAGGGCATAAGGCTAAGTGCCTGAAGGCATGCCTGAAGTGCTGGGGTTTAAACCCCCAGCCCCAAATGAGGGTTGGCATATGGATGGTGTCCACAACCAGGCAAGAAAGACCCTCCTGATTGGTTTTCACCCAGGGTCTGGCCTGAAATTCAATTCTTCCCTTGTGTGGGAATTGATGAGGACATCACCACCAGGTGCCCCCACCTTCCACATTAACTTGGAGGTGGGGCAAGAAAACCCACCCATATAAGAGCTGACTCTGCTTGCAGTAGGTTGAGAGGTCTGTTTATATAGTGCATTTGTTGTGTGAGGGTTCTGGTTAATTGGGAGGGCTCCCTGACTCTTCATGACAAATGGAGTTTCCAGGATGGTGGAGCCAAGATCACAAGTCTCTCTCTGGGGAAATTACTATGTAATTGGACTCATTGACTGACTGATTCCATTTCCCATGGGGTGGATCCTTGGCCAGCTTGCTCCCTTCTTCATGTCCACTGTGGTGGGTAACTGCATTGACTTGTTCCTCCCTCTGGTTGTCTGGCACTTTGGATCTGTGGTGTATGATATGGGAGTGGAGGGTGGAGTTTGGCTGCTGCTCTGCCTGTTAATGATAATATAATTTTGTGTTGAGCAAGTGGTCAGCAGGAGAATGCCCAAAGTAGAAACTAGAAAGGCAGAAGTGCTGTAGGCAGGTTTGTGCCTGGGGCCTTGGGCATCACAGGCTTGGGGCAGGATTAACCATCATGCCAGTATCTGGGACATACAAAATATCCAGGCTTTAACCCACATCACCACAGCTCTTCTTCAAATAGGTGACAGAGTACACAGTCTGCAAAACACTATCCTTTGCCTTTCAGTTTATAGTGTAAAGCACTTTTTGTTCAAGAAAACAGATATATTAGTACTAAAATTGTATTTTAGTGAAAATTCCAGTAATTTTTACACTAGAAATACACTAACAGGTAAGTACTGCATCTTTTTGTGTATGGAGCAAAGGGCTGACTTGCAACAGACTCCTATTTTGATAAGAATACCTTTTGCTTAGGAGCAATTCTTAAGTTTATTTTTCTAGCATTATTCAAAATCCATGTTATAAAATGTTTATTTGTGCACTTAGGAGTATGGTTATGGTATAGCTGTAAAAGAAAAAAACACCCCTCAACTGGTGTCTTTTTACATATTTAAGATGTCAGAACAGATCTGTGTTCCTCTCACCCTTGGGCTGCACAGCTAACCCTCACCGTGAGGGGTGGGGGTGCTGCTAAAGTGCCTGTATGCCCCCCATCACCCAGCATGCTCCCCTGGTGCTCCCCTCTGCACGACGTGCAGGGTAGCCCAAGAAAAGTGGAGGGAGGTGGAGTGAGTCTGTCACCTTAAGGATGTGAAAGGAGATGTTCCCGTGACAATAAAAGCACTCCTAAGTGCACCTCCAATCATAAATCATTTTCAGAATTGCTCCTGGCTTTTTAATTTCCTTCATTTCGTGGGTTTATAGCACGCTGATGTGCCAGAATGTTTATTCCATGGGCTGCCCCTCACGTGGTGCCCTACTGGCAAGGTACCAGGCTCTGGTCCACGTTAATCTAAACCTCTGCAATGATCATCTGCTGTTTCTGATAAATGACTGATAACTCTGTGTGTAACTCTTACAGTGATTAAAGTTAACATCAGTACAGAGTGCAGGCTGTTTCAGCTGTTTTTTGATGGCTATTTGCCATTCTTCCTTTTAGTATTGCCATCACTGAAACAAAAAGCTTCTTGTTTGAAAATTATTTATGGAGTGTTGCAGAGCTTTATAAGATTTTCATACACCACTCTGAGCTAGTATCCTTTTGGATTAGAGTGTATTCTCTATTTCAGTCCATGGATGAGAATGACTTGATTTCTTTTCATGGTTTGCAGCTCCAGAAAAGTCCATGAATATGTATGGCATCATTTGACACTCTTTTGTGCCATCTTTTGGGGAAGGCTGTGCAGAATCAGAAGTTAGAGACAGAGTGGACCCCATTAGACCATCCAGCCTGCCTGCTTCCCTGCACAGGCTTGCACTTTCTGAACAAAGTCTTCTTGTATTCAGCTGGGTCCCAGCAGAGGGGCTTCTGCTGCTCCCTGTTGGGTTGCCAAACAGCCCTGCCTAACTACTGACAGACAGACTTGCTGGTGCTCGCTCTACATTTTCCACTTGTTATTTTTGCCTGGTGCACCCAATATAAATCAGTAGTTTGTATCAAACTGCTCTCCTCCATTGCTGGAATTCACATTTACCTCCATCAATGTGCCATTGCCTTGTTTGTGTTGGTGCCATAGAATCACAGAATCCTTTAGGTTGGAAGGGACCTTCAAGATCATCAAGTCATGTAAGGGCACTAGCCAGGAACCACAGTACATCACAGCAAGTACTGTGTGAAAGCAGAACACACAAATAAAATCAATCCCTGCCTCAATGAGTTAGTTGTTTAGAGTAATTCAGTTTATAACATGCACAAGAAGAAATAAACACTGAGGTCTAGAGGACAAAGCATTTCAAAGTTACCAAACACCAAGTACTAAGGTTGCCTGTGCCACCGTATCCCAACCTTTGTAAATGCTGCTTTCAGTGACAATGTTGTTCCCAGGTCTGTGTGTCTGTCTCTTCCAGAAATTTCAAAAATTAATGGATGGGAGATTAGGTCTGTGAACTGTTTTCTTTTGGTCTCAGTGTTCCTGCTCTCTTTATGAGGGACTGTTTCTGGCAGGTTCACTCCCACTCTCCTTGCCCAGACTACCTCACTCTTGCTGTGCAGCTGCCAGCTCTGCTGTCTCCTGAGGCATCTCCCCCCCAGCACCTTTCCTTCCACTTTGCCTGCTCACACTGGCACTCCTTTCCTTTATTTCTCTAACCCATGGCAGTGTCTATCTCCCACCAGCTTTTGCTGGCTGGTGAGATTACACTCCTCCTGCTGGCACCATACCCCACAATCACACCACAAAAGGTGGGTGCTGAGGATAGAGGTCTTTCTCCTCCCTTGCCACAGGGTCACGCTTTGAAATGTGAGAATTTCACAGAGCTCAATTGCCAGAGTTTCTAGGTGTGGGCTGAAGAACCCCAGCCTGCTTCCCATTTTTGTTCAGTTTATCTTCTGACTTTTTTTTTTTTTTTTAGAAGTTCAGGGGAGGAAGACATCTACCCAGAAACTTTCAATCCAAGCAATTAGCTCACCAAGGCCACAACTGGAGCAATAAGGGAGAATATAACGCTTATGACTCTTAGAAAAGTGTTAGAGACTCTAAGTTCTGCCTAGACTAAGCATAGTTTCTAAGGAAGGATTTAAAGCTCTACTTGTGCTTTGCTCATGCATTTTACTTCTCTGGAAACATACCCTATTGACCAATTACGCTGTGTTCAAACACACAAGCAGCAATTAACTTACTCATCTGCCTCGCCCGTCACATGTGTGTTTAAAATTCTGTCTTAGCAGCTGAGTGTTTCTTAATCTTGTCAGCGAAACCCAAAGCACTGATGTGTTGAGGTGCTGCACTTTTTTTTTTTTTTTTGTTTTCCTCTCCATGTGTTGCACCACTTTTACACCCCATTGAGTTCAGGAGAGCTATACAGCAGGAAATTAGGCCCAAAGTACATATACAGGTTTAAAACCGTTTCCAAAGCACTGTAACACACTGCTCTGCAGCCCTCTAATGGAGAAAATGGCAGAGATATTCAGCAGAATGAAATGGAATTAATGCTTACCAGAGACATTTCCTGTGGAGGAGGCAGCTCTGAAGACGCATACTCAAGAGCAGATGGGTATTTTCTTGCAGTTCAAGTGACTTTTATTTATCCTTTGATTTGTTTATTCAAGGCAGAAGGTCATGAGTTTTCTTTTTAGTGAGAAGCAGGGGTAGGGGTGAATGAAATTAGATTAGTGGGAAGAGTGTAGGTAGAACCTCTTGGAGACTTCAGCCTCCCCACTTTTGGTGGAGAAGTCATTGCTACTGGGGATGTCCCTGCTCCTCTGCTGTGCCCCTGAGAGACAGTCTGTGGGCAGAGGTGGTGTGTGTCCAGGGACTGGCCATTAATACCTATCCACCCTCCCTCAAAATGCTACACGTTGCTAATCCCATCTCATTTGACTGTAGGTTAACACAACACGTGTGACAAGAAATGCAGTCTCACACGTTGCTAACGTACCTGTCTTGCCCTGACTGGCTGCATGGGCTTGCCTCAGGCTGCCTCTGGTCCCACACCTGGATGTGCAGCACTGCAGGTTCCAAGCTCCAGGTCCCAGGGCTCGGCACACACAGTGCATCTGTTTAACTTCCTTGCTGCTTCTGGACTTCACTCTGAGAACGGCCCAAGCATCATGTGCCATAGAGCTTCTCCCCTGTGCTCACATTAGGCTTCTCTTAACATTCAGAGGGAAAGAACAAAAGTTCCCCTTCTTCCTTTACAGCTCTTTTACTTTCCGCCTAATGAAGGTGGAATATTAAATGTTGAAGGAAAAAGCAGTTTTTTCCCCTACAGTAGAATATCCTTTTCAGTTATTTTTAATTTGACATCTGTTTTAACATGCACACACATGCTACATTTATTTTAATTTTTTTCCTCCGTGTGTTTTATTATTTACCTCCTGTTCCAAAGAGATCACAAAAGATTACACTCCTCTGAAGCAATAACAGGGGTGGTGATGATCTCTTACTTCTCACAGCTTCTCTTTTTACCCCTCTGTTTTTCCTTTCCCAACATCTTCCTGTCACTGCCCTCCCAGAGGCCTCATTACAGTTGCTATCAGATGGGGTGATGGCATTCACAGTTTTTTTTTGAATTGGGCAGATTTGTGCTAACTAGAACATAAAGCACTTCTTGTTCAGAGCCTGGGTAGTCATTCTTTCCTCTGGTTCAATTCATGCCTTTAAGTTCGAGCAAGAAACGATGTTCTGGGTCAGCTGGTGCTTGTTCTTTGAAGAAAGCCCAAGACTCTGCTGAAGGCAGCAGAGAGCAGCCAATGCTGAGACGTGCCAGGCTTCTGACATGATGCCGGCTGAATGTTTCATTTCCCCTGGAAATGAAGATAACATCCTTAATCAATTTATGTGTAATTAAATTAAATCATGGAGAATACGCATTCTCCAGATTCTCCTCAGAAGCTGGTTGCTCACGTCTGAGCATTAGGGTGGGAAAAAAAAAGTTCTCTGTGGACCAGTAATCACTACAGTCTTAGCATCTCCCACCCTCCGGGCAACCTCTCCAGTAGTAAAAGCATGGTCTGGTTCGTGCAGCCTTGGCAGGCTCCTCCATCAGCCCTCTTGCTTCCCAGCTTGTGACGCTGGTGGGGACCCACAACCCACACGGATACCAAACCAACCCTGTCACTGGCCTCAGCACAGACATAGGAAGTGAAGTGGCTGCTGGTTTTCTTGCTTGTTATGACTAGTAAATAGGAGAGAACTCATGTAAGTCTTTGAATAAACACAGAGCTCATGATATTATTGAAATGGAAAAATAAGTTTATAAAGCTTCCCCTCATTTCTCTGGGAAAGCCACCACCCATTTGGGGGTTTGGTTTTTATATGACACTGCACTCTATAGAAATGATCCTAACCTCCACCAGCTGACCCTGCAAACCCCATTCCCCTACTCCTCCCATAGAGAACGCAAGACTTGGGGAAAAACCAAGTGTATTCGGTTCCAGTATGGCTTCCCCAGTTTGTCAACATTCTTTTAAAAAACCCTTTGTTTTCATCTCGGCTAAGGAAACAAGTTTAAACTGATGTTTTTACCATTTGGTGTTTTCAAACACTCCCTGTGATCTATGAGACCTGAAACTGTTACGCCTCAAAGAAGGCTATGCTTCCAGAGGACCAAATTTTCTGCAATATCCAGGAGCTGGCAATCCACACAAAGTCCCTAGTGCTCAAACCAGAGTCAGTTAAAGTCACTAGACTCGTTGGGAATGGCTAGACTGTTTTGTTGGCAAATCCTCATTGCATCGATGTTAAATTTCATTAAAAGATATTAAAACCACTTTCTCATGCTTCCTTTTGGTGAATGGTTACTGTAGGCCTTCACCGAAGGGGACAGATCTCTGGATTGTCTAAAACAGAGGAAATGTGTCTACATTAGAGCTGTTTGGGACTTGATAGTCACCTATCACTTGTTTAGACCTGCTTTTAGGGAACGCAAGGACTGCAAACTTTCTTAATACTTTATTCTTTCTAAGTCTTACCATCTCTTCATGTAGCAGAGTTCCAACCTTCTGGGATTTTAATAAAAATGGTCAATCTGTACTTTTGGTTGACCGTTGTCAGGCCTGTGGTGTCTTTGCATATTAAGAATACAGTTCTCTTTGGCCACCTTATTAAATAAGGAGTGACCAGATGGACAATTCTCTTATTTTCCTCCCCTGGCCAGTTTACATCTAATTAAAAGAAGTTTCCTACTCCTACTGCATAGTATACATAACATCCAGACATCAGCACTGGTAATTTCAGCAAAAGCTCACCAAGATTTGGATAAAACTTGCTGTTGTTTTGTGCTTTTTTTTTTCCCCCTCAGGAGAGGCATGGAGCCAAAGTTCCAACTGAGCAAAATAAAATTAAAGTAGATCAGTGTTTTCTGTCTCAGTAGCATGTGCTATAGTATATAATGTATGTTCCCTGCTTCACAAAGGAAATGAAAGAATGAACTTATACGACTGATGAAATAAAGATATCAAAGTATTACTTGCCCCAGCTGATATGTACGCTTCACATATAATTACTATTTAATATCTTTGTTTCCTTCAAACCAGCACACAAGCTTACTTGCTCTCCCAATTCCCTCTTCTTGTAAATAAGCTGATGCAGAATATTCTAGATTTGCAGTTTCTACTTGACTTTCCTCTTGAATTTATTCTCTTCTTTGCAAAGTAATGTGGTCTGCAAAATGAAGCTATTTAAAATCCTAAATGAATAAGTGTTATAAAAATAATAAATTAGTATACAAGACTTGTACAAAACATACGTTATACTCTGAAATATATTTAGATGGGAGCACATAATTGCCTGTTCCTTTTCTAATGGCCTGAAGCACAGTGCTAAATCTGAACTTCTCCCAAAGCCTGTGTGGTGACAGAGTGCCACCCCCTCCCCGGGTCCCCACTGTCTCACCTGCCGTCTGCAAGCGCTGCAGCAGCCCCCTGATGGGACCTCCCCAGCCCAGATTCATCCCCTTACATTGCCTGGGGCTGTCAACAGACCAGTACCTGGTGGGTACCAGCAGCCCCTCTATGAGGCTCTGGGTCACATTGATGGTACATAACCACAGACAATATGACTGCAACTCATTTGAGTCACAGAGTAGTTAACATAGACAGCCAGTCACTCTCTGACACTGACCTTTCTGCTTATTCCTCAAAACAAAGCCACTACAAAACCAGAATCATCTTTATTTGAAAGTGTTTACATATTCTGTTAACTTTTACTTTTTTCCCTTCAAAAATTACAGGTTTCAACAGGAAAAAAAAAAAAAAAGTTTAAATTACTTTCCACTCCAGCTTCTTCCAAACCACTAGTTGGCTTGGAGTTGCACAGTATTTCACATCAGTGTGTTTGTAAAGAGAAGCAGCTTTCTTTGACTTTTCCAGAAGCTGAACTTCTCCTTCTGCAAATGGAACCTGTTCCCTCTGAAGCAAAGCAACCAGCAGCAACCCATGTGCACATCAAAATTAAGGGGAGCCATCAAAAAAAACATACAGAATCCCTCCTGGCAAGTTCATTAATTCACATGTAGCTCCTGTGGAAACAGTGAGGTTGTTCTCAGATGTACTCAGGTTAAAATAGCTGGGTGGCAAAGTTGTACCTTCATTAATTTTAAGGAACTACACAAATTCCTTCACCTAGAAACTAAAGCATCTCCAAAAGAGAGTTTCTGTCTTTGCCCTAAGTGTCCAAAAGACAACTATCAACAACAAAATGTGCTTTGCAAGTGAGGTGACCCTTTCTGTTATGAAAGTACTGAAATACACTCCAACATTTAAACAGCTAGAGCTAAGCAGAGGCAAAATCCAGTGTGTGGTTGCTGGGAGGACACGGCAGAGGGTCAGGCTAGCAAGCACCTGGTGGAGCCCACTTCATATAACAGGATCTGTACTTCCGAAAGCTCAGTGGCAGAATTTTCCTCTAAAGATGCAACCAGGCACTGGACTTTCCTTCAATAAACTGGCAATGAAATCAGAAGGAAAACTTGTGGCAAAAAAGGCCACTTTCCAGGAAAACAGACATGAAAATACAGTCACAGCTCAGCCTCATTTTCTGTGTTGAGACCTAAACCAGAAAAAGGCTGAGAATCTTGGATGAACTGTTTCCTGAGAAATTAGGGCCTATTTTTAGTACCGAGCACTGCCTATAGGATTTTGCTTTCTGTATATGTTGTTTCTGTGGTATTTTTCCCCCCTCTATTCAGCTCTCCTATCTATCCAAGGTGTTTTGTAGAGCACTAGTGATTCAGGTGGTATAACCAGATAAATAACTGTGTTATTATCTTTATGAAGCACAGATCTCTCTATAATAAATGTAACTTGTAGCTTGATTTAGAGCAAAATCCTCCTCCTCTTACTTCCCTGATGAGACCTACTTAAGTCAGTGAGACTAGTCATGATGATAAGATAATTAAGTTTTTAGTACAACTCTGGTTAGTGAGCAGAATACAGTTCTGAATTTATGAATCTAGAAGCTCCAGTCTGATATTCACAAAGCGTTGATGATTTCAGTATTACTTTTAATGTGCTCTGAGAAACGCAATTTTTACATTAAAGTTGCAAACTTCATATAGGGCACAACTGGAATCACCTTTTAAGATAAAGAATTGCTTTTAGAATGGCAAAGCTGAAGTTCAGCCAGCATAGCAGTGACACCTGCAAACTGACAGTCAAACCCCCTTACATTAAAATGGAAAGATTTGCATGAACATGTTTCAAAATGACAGGAGACAGGAATGGGAGCTTCTAAGCAAGTTAGACTACAATTTTGAGTGAAATGCCTAAAAATAGGCCTCTGAATGCATAGTTAGGCACCTATATAGAGTCTGCTTGATTTTCAGTTGTTCTGATCACCCAGAGCTCCCATTAACTTCAGGAGCAACTGTGGATACTCAGCTGTTCTAGAAATCAAGCCACCTTTATTCAAGGGTCTAAATATGGATGTCTGCGCCCAAGTTTTTGGGAAAAAATATCAAAAAGAAAGAGTTTTTTGCTACAGGGACATTTCATAAAAGAGAGTAATAGACAAGTTTCATTTTCTCAGGTTACAATGCTTGAAACTGAATCAACGTAACAATTAAGAGTGCAACACATCTGTGGGAAGATTTTGTCTGAGGTGAATGGAGAGCTGTTCCAGAATCTGTAGCTCTTAATTAGCCAGCTGAAACATTCCACAGATATTTCATATTCTGCAACTGCAAAGTGTTACCAGGCCACCTAAATCTTTTTCCTAGTATTTCAGTGATGCCATCAATAAGCTTTTCAGGCTGGTCTGAGGAAGACTTTGCAAGATTAACTTTGCAAATCTGTAAGAATTAACTATTTATTTCAGAGTTGCCATTTTTTTTTTTTTCTGCTTTTGGTTACAGGACAACCAGCAGACTTCAGCATGTTTTAAAATATGAAGAAGGCAGAATTAGGCCTTTAATTCTATCATATGCACTTCGTTGTCAGAAGACTTCTGAATGTTGTTTGCTTAATGGCCTCTTTTGTAAAAGTAATCCTGAGTTGATTTTGTGTCTAAGCCATTGCCAGGTCATGCTGGAGTGGGTAAGAGCCAGTCACATGATAGAAAATCTGTAAGAAAAAAAAAAATTTATGATGGTTTTATAAATCTGAAAGTGCCAAAGGAAGCAACAAATTAAAGGCAGGTCAGATGGATATTTGTGTGTGTTTGTGCATAAAATATGATGTAATACACCTTCATATATTTGTTTATAGGATCTGAACTAAGGGCTCTTGCTGCTTTGCTTGGAAAAAAAAGTAAAAAAATGCAAAGACTCATTTCTTTTTCTTTTCTCATTTCTCAAAAAGAGCCACAAAGAAGACAAAATTTTGCTCGCACTTTAACCTGATTTTGATGATTTCAGTAGTATTTTGTGATAGTCAAAGTATCCAGATTGGTTATGCTTTTATACAGCTCTTTTCAAACTGTTCTTTTACCTGCAATGTCTTTGGGGTGGGGGAGTGTTCTCCCTGTCTTTTTAAAAACTTGGTTGTTTTATTGAGTATAATGATTGGGTCATTTTATCTTACATGTTTTTAGATGGCACAGAATAGGAGAGCTTTGGTCATTTGTGCAATCCCTGGCATATAAAAGGATGACACTCTTAACAAGTCAGGACAAATTGTGTGACACAATCACTGGCTGTGTGGTAAGACTTTGCAGCAACAGCAGTGGCAACAGGAAAGCTCATGCTGCTTTGTCACAACCAGGGACACAATTTTAGGTCAAGAGTGAGGCAGAGGCAGTCTGGCAATGAAGCAAGCCAATATTATTCTCACTGCAGGAGTGAGCCAGGGTTTTTCAACAGTCATGAATATTCACCTGACATCTCTCAGCTCTTCTATATTTCTTAAGTCAGTATTTCAGTTGCTAGCAAAGGTATGGAAAGGAAACGGACTGATGCTTTTTCTCTCCCCCAAATTCCCTATATCAGCAGCAACAGCACAAGGACACTCTGCCTTTTTTCTTGGTTAAAGCTAAAGTCACCTCAGCTCCTGGGTAAAATGAACATGGGAGTGAAATTCAGCAGCCCTAATGGTTTAGTACTTCCTATGGCACCGCACTGTTCTCAACTATGCTGTGTCCTTCAGGGTGGATACCCTATGCCAGTGAGGGAGGTCGTGGGTAGATCAGCCAGAACCCTTCTTCCCATTGGGAACTATATATTGCCCCTGCCTCTCATACACTGTTTGTCTGCCAGCAAACACAGCAACCAGCCTGCACAAAACCAAATGCAGTCAGAAGAATGAGGCTTTGTAGGAGTCGACTGCTTTTCTTCCCCAGGAAATAATCTATATGTAAAAACTTCTAGGTCAGTAAGGCCACATGTTGGATGAGACAGGACTTTCTCCACAGCATGGAAATATATATGAACAGTTGCAACACGGTGACACAAAGGGTCTGTGAGGTATTTTGAGGGTCAGCTGAACTGGCAACAGCTAGCAGTGCAGAGGAGAGCACTAGCATGCATTTGCAAAAGACTCCTTGTATATACAAACTGAGCCTGTTTGTTCACTGCGTTGCAAACCTGGCCCAGGCAATTGCCAGTTGCTGGAACATCAGAGTGGTAAATGCCTGTAATAACAGGACAAATTTAAAGAAAAAATGAGCTGGAAGTAAACCTCTCATTAACAAAGAATTAGATGTGTCTCCTACTATCTTTTAAACACCACCACAAAGCATATTCCACAAAAACAGTAAGGTAGCACATTTAGAAAGGTTTACTTTTTCTCTCCACCAAGCTGAAAACTGCTAACCACTGACCTGTTTCTCAATGTCCCCCAGCAAACTGCTGGCACCCAGTCGAAAGAGCTCTGGTGTCAGCCACTCCACTCCCAGCTCCTCCTTTACCAGCATCAGCCAAGTAATAGCTTCACTTGCCGTCCGAATGCCCCCAGCAGGTTTAAATCCAACCTTTATATAGGAAAAAGCAAGGCAGTACACATTTTCATTCATCAGCCACCCCAGAAGAGCAATCAGCATTTGTGCACCTGCAGTCTCACAGTGCCTGTGATGCGTGGAACAACCCTACTAGGCAAATTCTGACTGCAGACAGTGTAAGCTCTGGACTAGTGCTGAGAGCTCTCCAGCCTCAGCCATCACTGTGGAAGGCAACACTTCCATCCCCAGGGACAGCAGCCCTGGGAGTAATGCTTTGGACTCCAGTGTGTCTTCTCAGGAACTGGGTTTGAGGTCTAACGGGAGTTTTTGGTCCATAGCACCTATTAGGCCAAGGGATTTAGGCAGGACCTGGGATGTCTGTGTATCACCTACAGCCTACGTCACAATCTAATTCCAAATATGTCACAACAAATAAATGTGCAATCAAATAACGATAAAGGTGCTGAAAGAAAGCATGCGAGGCAGCTGAGTCACATGGAGAGCAGTGAAAGATAGTTGTACTTTATAAAATGCCTGTGGGCCACAGTTATACATGATTGCACTGTACATTTAAACCTATCAGAGGTTTAATTATCACTAAAATTTTCCAAATAGGAATTACATTAGGTCTGTCTTTAACAAAAAAATTAGTTTTGTGCTTCACAGGAAAAGTGTTTCTGCATTAAAAAAAAAAAAACAACAAAAAAACAAACAAACAAAAAAACCCAAAAAAAACTAAATCTGAACAATCTGTACAGTGACTCTTTCTCCATTCCCCTCTGCCACAAACCTTTACCTTGGGTACTCCTCCTGTCAGCATCCCTATGTAAGAACTGTCGTTGTGATTTGTGCATACACATTCCTGAAATCTCACTGCACTGAGGATTTCTTTGTATCTTGTGGATACAATAGTGTAATCAAAAAGTATCTGGTTTTGTATGTGTTTGGTAAATTTTTTTATAGTGATTTCAAGACAAACAAACACAGACTAAGTCCTTCTTTCACACTGAAGCATTGTGATAACTGCACCTTTCCAATAAGATTATAAAGAAAAATAACAGGAAAAGCTTGATAAATCCAAACCACAAAAACTACATTTTTGTGGATCGATGGATGGATGAATGGATGGATATGTGAGTGAGTGAATGAGTGAGTAAGATTAGATTTTCAAAAGGAATTTAAACCACAGCAATTGGAAAAGCATATTTTAGACAATAAAATAAAATAGTGGGAATATGTTTTCCCTCAGGACAAGAAATTCTAATAAAATTCAAATTTAGATTTCTTCCTGGAAATATTACAGCTCTTTGAAATAATCTGTGTCAAAACCAAGTAAAATAGAGTTAATAAGAGAATTATAAACACCATCCAGAATTCCTTCCCCTTTTAGCAAATTCTGAAAGCTCTTTTCTTTGCAAAAAAAAGCTGACAAAGACAAGCCTGTCCTCCCCTCCATTTACCAGCTTTCCAAAGGACACATCTGACTGCTATAAAAACGCAAAAAGGAAGGGGGGTTGGAATTTAATTCAAGAGCAGTACAAAGTCCAGCTACCACTTTCCTGCTGTTTCACAGCATTTCATTATTTTGCTTAATAAGTTCATCTCCTCAAGAATTTTCTCTTCACCTTATATTATTAAAAGTAATAAGTTTTTCTGGATTGGGGGTTTTCCCAACAGAAAAACCAATTTATGTATGTCCTTTAATAATGACAGGAAAAGATTATTTCCTATTATATTGTACACATTTCCTATCACTGCCACAGCTTATCATTCAATAAATGTTACTCTGCAACTTGTTCCTTTCCTCGAAGAAGTTTAATTTCTGTGTTAACCTGTTTTTCCCAGCCAATGCCTTGCTGGAAAGCGGCCCTACAGCAGCCAAATTAGTTTGCTAAAGAAACCATTTAAAAATCTCTTTTCAGTGATAATATTGTCTTCAGTTTAAAAAAGCACAGAAAGTCAGTTTACATCGAATTCACTGACACATGCACAGAGACAAAAGCACTCATTCTGAATAACACATTTCATATCATGAATGCATCCTTTTAAAGCAAAAGGTGAATTCAACATTTACATCCAGTTACAGCTACAAAGCTGTGTTACTGCAGCAGGGCCCAACCTGTGGCACACAGCTCGTGTAAGCAGCACCAGTGCCAAGGAGAGTCACCCAGCCCCAGAGACCTGCCTCGGGCTGGCAGCATTGAAGATGCTTCTGCAGAGGCAAGACTATTGGAGCTGCTCGAGTTGTTGCACAGCAGAGGGAGAGGCAGGCTGGGGAAGGGAGTAAGGACAGCCCAGGGATCCATGCTGGCCTCATCTAGACAACTACATGTGTCTAGCCTGCTGTCACCTGCTCTTCGCGCTCCAACAGCCCCTGAAGCCACCTCAGCCCCTATCCCACTGCTCATCCCACATGCTAACATTATACCTTGAAAGGTCACCTGCAGAAGGGACAGAAGGGTAAGCTGGAGAGGACAGAAGGGTGAGCCAGGAATCGGGAGAGGGTCCTAGCTAGAGATATGGTTCCCTTCCCTGAGGCTGCAAGTGAGGATAAATCCCACTGCTCAACACCAGCAGCAGATTTAACTGGTAGCCCAAACTTGACTGTGGACAAATGAGGTGAGAGGTTGTTTAAACCCTCCTGGACAACATCCTCCCTTCTCAGTGCCTCAACATAAGAGTGGATGCACAGATAGTTCATCACTGGCTCTGCTCTATACTCCCCCTCCCTTGCTCTTTGCCTCCATTGATCTCACTTTGACAGTGACCTGACAGATACATGTTGTGTACCAGGACATAATGTTCTTCTGGCCCTTGTTCCTCTCTCCCTCCATCCCAGACAACAGGATTCAACTGGATCTGCCTTCTTGTCCCTTTGAAAAGCCCCTCTGGCAATGAAGGCAAGAGCAGAATTTATCCCTTGGGCTGCCTGAACGAAGTTGTGTACACTGGACAGACTTGTGATGGCTGTAAATCTCTATAGCCCCACTGAGGTTTATGGGAGTATGCTAGTCAGTGTCAGCCTGAGATTTGCCCTGTTATTAGTGGAGATGACTATTTAAATACCTTAAATGGTGAAACAAAACTTAAAGCCAAATGCAGCAGGGGAAGCACCAAGACTGCATCAGCTTTTAAAGAATGCCGTGACAGCTATTCAAGGGAGGAAAGCCAAAAGTGCCTATTTTTTTTTAAAAAGTATACAAATATTAGCAAATCAAATGAGGAATACAAGAGAGAAGTCCCATTGCCTATTGCTCATATAGCTGCAGAAGCTAATGCATATGGATTTATATGTTCTGCATTTTGAAACTGTTACAGTCTTATTTCCTTCTGAGTGAGCCTGTTTCATTAATTTTTATAAAGGTAGCAAGAATTACCTTGTTGCCAGTTTGCCAGTAGAATTCTCTAATGGCTCTCATCATGACTACTCCGACTGGAAATGTTGCATTTTCCACCTCCTTTCCTGTAGATGTCTTTATAAAATCAGAACCTGAAAGGAAATAGAAAGCTTTATGGTAGTTTTAGAACAAAAGCCACTCTGCACACGTAGTTCATACCCTCCAAAGATGTCCTCATGCCTCACAGCAATTCCGAAGTATTCCTTTACACATATGTCTCTGTGGTGTCAGTGCGAACCTTGCTCTGGTTGAGGCTAGAGCAGGAGGATGATAACCATCTGGTTTCAGAGTAAGACAGGCATCTCAGCAGCTAAATGGACATCCCAGCTCTTAATTCTTTGCTCTAGCTATCAGACCAACAATCTCTTCAGGACAGGCCAATAAAATATAAGTTATTGTATGGCACTCATATATACATCAATAGGAATGTATCTGACTAATCACAACAATGGAAAGTTTTCCCTTCAAACAAATTTTGCAGAGAAATCAACATAGTATTTCCACAAGGTTCTTTCTGAACAGAAACGCTTTTAACCAGTATTTTTTTTTTTAATTTAACTTTGCATTTATTGAGTCTCGCACTTGACAGTCTAGTGTTGTATCTCCTGCAGCTGTTTAAAGTGAAAGGAAAGAAAACCCACATGTATTTATGAAACCAGGGGGAACATTCCCTTCGTATGCATTTTGCAATTGTTACACTGCAAATTACTATACTTAAAGTCATGGTCTGCTATAATGCAGTAACAATGTCAAAATACCTGTTTTGTTTAAAGAGGAAGAGTAAGCCTTGGCTTTTTTATGTGTTTTTTTTTCTGGTTTCTACTTGTGAACAATACTCTCCACTGCCTTTATCAAACACCTGTAAAATGTTCCTGTGCATTCTTGCTGTTCTGGGTTGGCTCAAAACAAATCCTGCAGCACAATACAACAAAGAGCTAAGAAACTAACACAAAAATTTGCCCTGCAGTTTAGGATCCTGCATCGACACAATACAATGTCAAACATTAATTGCATTAGGGCACACTTCATCCCTGGGAACCTACTTCTTAGAAAAGTGTACTGTGGGATCATTAATTATCAAAAGTAATTGGGAGAAGAAGGATAATTCAAACATTGTGTAGTAGTGCATCATCCACTTAAGTCAATAGGAACCGCCATCTGCTTCCACTTCAAATTTGGCTTAGGGTCCATTTTGTCTCTTAACTGAATGATGCTTCTACAATATCCCTTCGAGTATGCAAGGAAAGTTTCACTGCTGGCTCAGACTGAAGAGCTGCCGAGACTCCATTCTGTTGGTGTGCTGAGGCAGACTCCAGAGACCTGTCTTCCTGATGGCACAGCTGACTGGCACACAGCTTGGTCTCAGCCTGATGGGAAGTTAGGGCAACACCAGGCATCTGTCTGTGTCCTGTGATTTAAACATAACCAAACAATATCACTAACATCGTGTCTTCCTTGTAAGCCCATGGTATTCTCCGCAGGCTTCCTCTCTAGGCACTAACTCAGCCCATCGGTGAACAAATTGCACCCTCCTATGGCAATTCCCATTCCAAAGAGAAACAGTTATTTGCAAAAAAAAGTTCTAACTCCAGAGAAAGTGCAATCTGCAAAAGAGGCAATTAATAGTTGATTGAGCTTTGCAAAGAATGGCGCACACAAGAGAGAAAATTGAGTTACATATTTCAGAGCTGCTCCCTTCCAGAGAGACACTGTGGACATCTGATAGTAACATTAAAACAAGTAACAGTGGAAGTGAAACTTCAACGTTGCCAAATTATATTTTTAATTTCCCTTTTGAAATGTAGCACTTAAAGTCCTTCAGTGTAATACTTCTCATTTTTTTTCTAGTATAAGGTAAGTCAAAGCTTTTATAAGTCTTATAATTACAAGTCTCTATGGTACAGTTTCATTAAAAACTTTCATTAAACAACAGCTGCCCTTGTATATGGTCTTCTAATCAATTTGGTCAAACAGAATGACTTCTAATCAGCTGTTGATAAAAATAGAAGATGAAATTTTAATTCTAATAGATTAACCACAAACTCAAGATAGTCTTCAAAATCCATCTAGCTCTATTCTCCAGTGGATTTAACGACTATTCAGCAACTCATTACTAAATAGAACAAGATGAACATTTTCCAGTTCATTAAAGAAATGTACTATGTATTTTTGCATTGTCCTCATGATTCGTTACAGGGAGTCTTAATTACAAGATAATGGATAATGGTTATTAAATGCAGACTCCAGTAATGAAGCTCTATTCATTTGCGAGCCTCAGAGACCGCAAAGAGGGGAAAATAAAATTACTAGCTTCAAAAGATTAACGGATCAAATTATTATTCAATTTTGAAAATCTCATTCAGACTTCATAGAAACAAGAAGAGATTAAAAACTAGTATTAGGACAAAAGTAGTGCATTTATATATTTATTTTTAAATAATATCTTAAGGCTATTACCAGAATAATCAGCTTTAGATGTGATTATTAGACAAACATACAGCCAATTTAGTAGCATCCTCTAACAATGAAAACAATACATTTTTATTTCCTGAACAAATTCTATTTATGACACAAGTGCTTGCTAGCAGGATTGCATGTGGCCTCTCATAGCAGACAGAAGATGCAGGCCAGCAATGTAAGGTGCTATTAACATTTAGATTTCAGGACTGAAAAGGGGGATTTAAAAATCAACCAGTGCCGTAAAAAGTTCCTCATTAAGTAGACTTTATGCCAGCCTTGTCATAATAAGGGAGCTTCACCAAGTCTATTTCTTTTTCTAGTTTTCAAAAACAAGCCTAAGGAGCGAAGATCAGCAGGAGTTTCATCTGGAAATTCAGGTAGTGACTTAGAAACTGAGTTTTATCACCCACCTTCTCATCTTCCTATGAATGTATACACTCAAAAAAATCAAAGCTAATGTTAAAATACATGCTGGATGGCTTTCCCCTTCCTTAGAGTAGTTTACAAGAAAAATTAAACCAAAGGCTTTTTAAAATTGAGTTCTTCAGGGTGGCTTTCTAGGCCCAGTGAGCCTGGAAAAGGACACACTTTTACTGTTGTCTAATGTGTAATCACAACAGCACACTGCCTTGCAAGGCAGTGAGCCATGTAATACTCATTGAAGAGTGGAGACATCAAAGCCTGTTTCAAACACAGCAGCATTACATGCCTGTTTCAGGTGGGCTTGCTGTCAGCCTAGTAACCCACCCGCATGGGATCACAGCATCACAGCCTGGCAAGCACAAACTGTGCTGGGTTACTTTAACCAGGGGTGGAAATCTGAATAAGGCTTAGGAAGGTAAACAGTGCCCCAGCCTCTGTTTGAGAGCAGCCAAGCTCTCAGTGTCATTGGGAGCCACACCACTCGGGCTGCAGTCACACGTCTCGTGAAATCAGGTAGAGTATTCAAGGTATTAAATCCCCTTTTCCCCTGTGCTCTCACCTCCCATACACATATAACCATCAGCCACTGCCCACCAAAGACCACTCAAAATAAGCTAGCTGAGGATGCACACACTGAAAAGGAAACCAGTGTCTTAACCGTGCGTTGCCCAAGTCCATACCTAGAGGTCAAGATGAATTCCATTATATTATACATACTCCAGATACTCGCACAGCATTATTTATGATGGCACCTGAGCAGAGGTGTAGAGCTGAGCTATACAGAAACTGAGTGACTTGCCCAGGGCAAGCATTTTTCAGAGTGGCAATTAAATGCCCTTGTCTCCCGAAGGCCAAAGGAGTTGCCACGACTGGCCCACCCTGCTGCTATGCCCTACATCACCTCACAATCCTACAGAGCTTCCCATTCTGCATAACACTGAAGCAGAGCATGAGAACTGGAGAACCTTATTTAGATGACAGCATCCAGGAAACATGCTCAGGCTCCATAATTAAGCAATAAGGAATAATAAACAGTACAGCAATTGTGGAGTAATCACAACCTTTTGGTTGTGAAGTGCTTCAGAGGCCCTTGGGGAATTATTATCTCCCGATAACTGCAGACTCCACGCTGTTGCCTTACTTTGAATAAAGAACAAAGATGCATCCGGTAGTTTTAAACAATAGTTTAGAGAGAGATACTTGCAGAGGGACAATTATGCCATGCTGCTCTGTAAGTACTTGCAATGACCACAAATACATCTTGGTTGCTGCAACTCAGATCTAATAATAATATGCAGCGACACCGGGTGAACACATACTGTTCTGAGACTTCTAGGACTGGTGGCAAAAAGCAGCATGCTGCTGAAAGGCCCTGCAAAAGCCCCTGCTGTTTGTGCTGACAAGGTAGCAATGAGAAAACAGTACATTATCAGATGTGCATAAAGTTCCATTAGCAAGTCATCTTTCCATTTTATGAGTACCTAAAATAAGGGTCTTAAGATTCACACACAATTAGACTGACTAGAGGCAACCAGGTTATCAGCTCTCTGAAAATGAGAGTCAGGGCAAGATATAAAAGGCTAACATAGTAGCTAATTCTTGTCAGTTGAGGCATCATAATTGTCCACTTACATATCCTTATCCTACTCCAGTGGCAGGGTAGAATACATTCCCTGCTAGCTTAACTTTTCCATTGAGGAGAAGAGAATACGAAGCTGTGACAACTCACTTTAGCAGTAGCTCATCAAGTAGCTGTAACTCCATCTCACACGGCTACACTGCCAGACCACTTGGTTAGGTGCCTATAAATGTTCTCACACACCTATGTCTAAGCTACCATTTTGAAAAATTCTACCTTTTGTGAACTGCCCATTTTTCACAATTCTTTTTGGAAAAGTGCTTGCATGAAAAAAAAAAAAAATCATGTCACAGGGCCCTGTGTTTAATGTCTGTTTACAAATAAGACAACCTTTCTCATGTCCCATCCTATCATCTCAGCTTGGTTTCCAAGACTCAGGATGGATGCTTCCTTGCCTGTACACTACCTCTGGTAACAGGTGTTCTGCAGGCCAGACGATGCCCTTAGGAACCCTTACGCATGCACATGAAGGGACCAATTATTAAGTCCACGCTTATGCAAAAACCTCTGTAGATGATGCCTGCAAGAATTCAGTGTTGCTGAATTATGCATAGCTTGCTAATGCACTATGATAGTCTACCACAGGTCTCCATAGAATACTATCACTTAATTAGTATTAGTTTCTTGTGTGTTCATTTAAAATGTGTTTCTTTAGAAGGTTCAACAGAAAGATCCATACCACCTTCTGTTGCTTGGCTATATAGCATGGGCTCTTGCTATTTTTAAAGCATTCCTTCCAATCCCTGTTTGGTATTGTCAAAGAGAAGACAAGTAATTGACATATGCTCCAGGCTCAGAAACCACAGCTGGAATGCCTGTCAATGGTGGTTCTTGACTTTAGGTTTCAAATCACACTAAAGGGCAGGAGGAAAGATGCTTCTCCTGTATTGCCAGGCAGAAGCAGCACTAAGAGATGCCAGGGTGCAGAAGCAGTTCAGGAAATCATGTGCTGCTGAAACAGCTATTCCTCCTCCTCTCCAAAGGGGAAGCAGCAGGACAGCCTCCCTCAAGTGACTAGTGGGACCACCAGGAAGCTTAAGGAATTCCTGTATTACTGTTTGCTTTTAAATTTCTTGTTTCTTTACCAAGATTTCATTTTTCTTCTTTAAAACTGTGTACCGTGTATTACACTCAAGGCTTTACAGAGTATGACCTATATTAACCTTACTTCATTTTGCAGATGGCATTACTGTAACTAGTTAAGCAGTTTGCCTAATGGCACATAACAAGCCAAAGGTAAAAAGAAGACATAAATCAATGCATCCAAACACCCAATCCCAACCCGAGAAAAACACAAATTCCTAATCACTGAGAAAAAAAATACACCTTTCTTCTCAACTTATCCACTCACAATGCTGTTTTCCTTTACCCACTATCCTGTGGGCTATTTTTTGCCACACTCCTGATTTTGAGCAAGACACAAAATACAGGAGACATCAGTGGAAGTCTCCTCTCTGCTTTAGCATTGGCTCAGCTTGAGAGGGCACCCCAGCACACCCAGGGAAGGTGGCAGTGCTGGTGGCACAGCTCTGGTGCCAGATTCCCAAACCCATTACCTCCTTTAGCATGATGTCTACGACCAAACAGACACAGGCAGCCATGATGCACTTTATCCAGTGGAGAGGAGAGCGGGCAGGGTCAAAGGAGTAGCAGAAATGGCACATGGAGATAGAAGCATGTCAGTTACTATTAGCTTTAAGATGTGGCTGTCCCATCAGCTACCAAAATACCCAAAAGAGTAAGTGCGAAGGGAGGAGAACCACAAACAACTGAAAAAAGCCTAGTATGTTAGTAGTGAGAGTTAGCTGCTGCACCTGCATAAAATCCAGTGGAAGTGCTCTGCAGCACACATGGAGACAGAGCAGCAGGTCTGCTCCCTCTCGCTGCACCACCAGCACCACAACTACACAGCAGCTCCCTAAGAAAACAGGCAGTCACATCTTTCAATGCCTCAATCCAACTCTTTGCTGCACAGATAGTTATGGATGAATTCTACAGATTACCCTAATGTCCAAAAGTCATAATTTGTATTAAAAAAGCTACAGGTTACAAAATTACACATTGTCAGGGATGTGGATGTGGCCAGGGGGTAAAAGGGGGATGGTGACTTTTGCTGCTTGGGTAGAGTGTTAGTGTCCCACATACAGCAGCTGAAGGCATGCTGGGTGTTTGAGAAGGAACCATAACATTCATTCTCATCACTTTACCAGTAACATACAGGTTGCTGCTAAAACAGGGTTGGCCTCTCCTTTCAGATTAGATGCAGGCACTCAGGTTCTCAGCACTGAGCCACGTGCCTTGCCAGGCTGGGTGAAAAAGCAAAATGCTGTAGGAGAAACTAGATTTGAAAATTTCACCCATTAAGCTTCCTTTGCAAATACTGAATTGCATTGCATCATTTACTTGTTCATGCTTAAACTAATCTGAACAATGATAAACTATCCTAAACCCTGATATAATTAAAACAGCACTGATCTAGGTCAGGCTTTTTCCCTCTTGGCATTTTTGATTTTGGATCAATACATCTCAGTCTCTCAAAATGTTGTGTAGAACATGACATATTACAGACTGAGGCTAAAACCCTGATAGTACTGCAGTTTGGAAGAAAATAATAAACATGCATGACTGCTTAGAATTGCAGCACTACACAGCATATTACATACCAAGTTTTAGCAACCACATTTAGCTTTGTGCTTTTTACTGTTGATAGGAACTTTGAAACAAATATGTTAACATTAAAACTCAGGTGTGCTTATATATTGTCTATTAGCTTGTAATAAAATTACTCAAATTGAAGAAATAGCTTTTAAAATCCATTTGGAAATACTCCACACTGAACAAAGCAAGCAGAAAATCAGTTTAATTTATCAAGGAGGTGTTATGAATTTTTAAACTTTAAAAAAAATCATATATAATACAGCCAAAACCATGACACTTCAACATGTTTGGGTTTTTTTTCTAACATCTCATGATAAAAGCAGTTTAAGATTCTGTTCTGACTCTAACCCAGAGAAAAGCAGGATTGATTTTTGAGATTTAAAAGTCATGTCTTAATGCCACAGACAGAATCTGTCCAGCACCCAGCCTCTTTGTCATGCAGAGGACAAACAGCCAGCATCAGCTGCCCTTCCACA